>NW_006400051.1:1021800-1029539 GCF_000299155.1 Elephantulus edwardii | reverse complement strand
GTCGCTATGAGTCACAAATGACTTGACAGAACATAACAACAACAACAACAACGACAACAACATTTGATGGAGAGCTTTGCTGGGCATAGGATCCTGTGTTGGCAGTTGTCTTTCAAATTTCTGTATATGCCATCCTATTGTATTCTTGCTTTCATGGTTTCTGCTGAAAAATCAGAACTTAATAGAAGGCTTTTCTTTGTAGGTGACAGTTGCGCAGGAAACTAAAAAAAAACTGGTTAAAAAATGAACACTTCATTGGACCAGATGAGGGAAAGAAAGAATTGTTTAAAAGGAATACATGATTAGGCAATATTTGCATAACTACAGTTCAAAATAAGAGGTGCACATCAAAGTAGACTAGAGTTGGGTGAAGGGAGGAAGTTGTGCAACAATGAACTGTCAATGCATTTTATAACTCATTGCAAAAGAGAAAAGCAAACTGAAGTGAAGGGTTGGGAGAAAAACATGCACCAGTGAATTAATGGAAATCCAAGTTTTCTCTAAAATTTTGTTAAAATCACAATAAAATATTATTTTTTAAAAGTATGCTTTAAGCTAAATACACAGAAACTAAAGAGAGAAAATAGGTCAAAATTTTACTAACTCAATATATCTTTTCAAAATTTGTTGACTTCAATTGACTATACTCCTCCCTGATCACTCCTAGTAAGTGGTTATAATGCTATTGTCTCCAAATTGCCATTTCTTTACAGGGAATGACACTTTCATAGGTCCTCCCATATTAGCTAATTTTGCTTTCTGGAGTCTTCATAGCTTATCTTCCAGACTGAAAATTCTTTATACTCCTTATTTATCAGATTTATTTAAGATTTTAGATAAGGTTCAAGACCATATCATGGCATCTGATATAATTTGCCTGTGGCAATTGTTTTTTGCTAAATCCCAATTAAATCTTAAAAATAGATTGTTACCATTGTTGATTTGTACAGTCAAATTTAATTTAAGATTCATACTCACACACACATACACACAATATGTGTGTAATTTTTCTAGGTCACCATTGTTAGGATCATTTTCATAACAGTTCAGTTACAATTTAAAGAAAAAACCCTCTTTACTTTTGTGAAGGAATATATCTCAGAAGTATTTTGTACTGAAAAACATTTTGGATCAATATTCGATATATTGAAGTTTAAATACAAACATTCATCTGTTTTCACTTCAAGCTTCTACTTATTCAAGAAAATATTTTTGAAAACTGGTAATCAAAAGAGTATAATAATATGAGCTTTATATTATTCCTGTGGTATAGCACTGGTCTGTGCGTTGCTGTACAGAGGTAACTCGTGGTTGCTGTGATGCTGAAGCCTGTGACAGTGATGTGCCAATCGTGGTAATGGGCACCCATGGTGGACAGTGTTGGCTGGAGCTTCCCGACTAAATCAAGCCTGGAAGCAGGAGTGGCATCCAACTTCCAAAATGGCTTGCCTCCAGAAACTCTATGTACGAGCATTGCTCAGTCTGTTCGTTCATAGGCTCGCTATGAGTCGTCTATGACTCGACGGCATTAAACAACAACAACAACATCATCTCTGAAATTTTATGTTCAAAATTGATTTCTTTGTAGAAACTTAATAATAAAAGGAAAATTTCTTTGCTCACATCAATGACATTTTTCATAACATCAGGATGGGAACTTAAAATCCAGATGAAATCTGGAGTGGCTAAAATGTTGTTCTACCAATCTAAACGCAAGTGATTCAAATCAACTACCAGAGGCATGATTTTGGGGTTATCAGCTTACTTCCCTAATATAGACTATGTCACCAGAACTCCCATACAGTCTCAATAGATCCCATATTTCGTATCTCATTATATTACAACATTTCAACTTTCATTGTCTCCCTCTCCCTCTCTTTCTTGCAATTTCTACCTCTGTAAGGAAAATTTTCACTCAATTAATTAAAGTTTTGCTCCCAAGGACCAGCACAAGTTTTGGTACTTAATAGATATTCCGAAAAATTGTGTCACCTTGAATATTAAAAAGTCACATGATTTTTATTTGTTTACTTTAGTTTTATATATCATAATGCTACTTAGGAAGTTCAGTCTGAATGGAAAAATAAAAACAAATTCTCTCTTTCTCTCTGCACTACCTAAGCAATAAGAGTTACATTGCTAACTCAAAGTCATATAGTTTGAATCCATCAACTTCTCTGCTAGAGAAACATAGGCAATCTCCTCCAATGGGAATTATTGCCTCTCAAAATGTACTTGAAGGTCAGATTTGGGTAATTTCTGTGTCAATGGTACACGGCATCATCAACATCAAGCAATAATAGCAGCTCCTGAGACTTTACATATTTTCCCTCAGCCTGTTTCTTCACAACAAAGTTCCCCTAAACAGTGTTTCCTAGAATTAAGCTACTTTTACCATTTGCCCTACAAAATGTATACTTTATGTAAATTAAATTTAAAAAGAAATGAATTTTTAATTGAGATTGTTCTATGATTATTTCCATATAGCCCCTGCCACCTTTTATTATCTGTCACCTTGGGCAGGGGGACGTTTAGCAATGATAAACTCTAGACTTTGATAAATTTTAATCAAATCTTCTGTTCATCCTGTCCGGGCTATGTGATTTTGGAAAGCTAACAACATTCTTGAGACTGACTCTTCTCATTTGCAAAACAGGAATGACTACAGTGATCTGATAGAATTGTATGGCAATTAAAATCAAGAGGAACATAAACTATCTCACTCACTAGCATGTATGACACAAGAGAAACTTGGTAAATGTTAGTTCCATGTTCCTTCAAGAGGATGACTTCCTTTTTCTAGAAGAGGTGAAAGAAAGAGATAAGTGAATGTCAAATTTGGGTGAGGATTTTAAATGAAGCCATTTTCACACACAGATTTTAGGTCTCCCTTAGCTCAGCCTTAATTATTCAAAGGTCTGAGCTACAGCTACTGGAGGTAAATGCATCATTTTAAAAAATTACCTGCTTAATCTACAGAGGCTCTTTCACTTGCTCCAGGCCCCTAATTAAGACTTGTCTGAATAAGCACTAGTATTTTAATTGAGGCGTAAGAGGAAGAAGATAAAATGCAGAGAAGATAGAGTTTCACGATTCCTTCTGAGTGAAAGATTGCTCACTTTAGAGAAAGGAGTGAGTCTTCCAAAAGTGCTTACAATGGGAAAAAAATTCAACATTTCCTTTTAACTACATAAGTAACATCAGTGTGCTAATTATTCTAAAGTGAACTCTGAATTTGCTGTGTAGTTATGCTTTATGAAATACTTGAGCTCTATTACATCGAGAAATAAAATGTTGCAAATTCATTTCTGTTAAATCATGCATTATGAAAGCACTGACTGGTATGAAGACTGCAGAAAATGCATATTTCCAATTCTTTGTTCTCACTATGCTTATAGTTAACGTTTTATAACCCTAAAAAAAGAGTAAATATGTTGGACTCACAAGTTTTAAGAACTATTTAAATGCATAATTAACATGATTCATAAAATTCTCGAATTGCATGAGCCCTTCACTAAATATAGATTGCAAAAATAACTTGTTTACTTTTTATATAAACTCATTAGCTATAAAAATACTGCAAGCATAGCATGTATTTTGTATAGGAGAATGATTATATCAAATTTTGACTTAAAAATAACTGATTTTGTGTTGTGTCATTGAGAACAATTTTTTTAAATGTCTTACTTAAATTAGAAACATTGTTCTGATAACATTCTGATGGAGATAAATGAAGAGCTTAGTTAAGTCTATTTCTGACTTAAAATTTAAACTAAACCACATTAAAAATATTTTTGAAAATTTTTGGTTGAACGCTTGAATTAAGTCCTACACTTTTACCTCCTCATCCTTCTTCCTCCTTATTGATGAATACATCATGATCATTGTGAGTAGATATTTTTGCCCCTACTTTTTTTCTCTCAGTAAGAATATTGTATGACATAAAGGACATTGTAGTAATATCAATTATTTAACAATGAATGCTACATAGCACAGAGGATGTTATAATAACAGCTATTATCTAATAATCAGAAGCTTCACTGATTATAAAATTTGATAGTGTGAGCAATAATAAAATATTAATAACATTGGGTTTCCCACAAGACTTAATTGTGCTCATGAAAGATCTACATAGATCAAAAAGCAGTTATTGAAATAGAATTGGACAATACATTTTTAAAATCAGGAAAATTGTATGTCAGGTTTGTATCCTTTCTCCATACTTATTCAATCTGTATGCTGAGTAAATAATTTAAGAAACTAAGATAGATAAAGAAGAATGTGGCACCAGAATTGAAGGAAGATTTATCGACAACCTGTGTTATGCAATATGACTTAGATCTTAACAACAAGAAAACACAAATCCTCATGAAGAGATCATTAGGCAACATCATAATAGGTGAAGGAAAGATCAAAGTTTTCAATGACTTAATTTTGCTTAGATTCACACTCAGTACCCAAGGAAGCAATATCAAGAAATCAAAAGATGAGTTGCACTGGGAACTTAATGAGGACAAAGACTTCTTCACAGTGTTAAAGATCAAGAATATAAGTCTAAAGACAGATTGATTTGATCCAAGCCATGATATTTTCAATGAACGTGAAAGTTGGAAAATGAGTATAAATTACAGAAGAATTTTGATTTGTGGTGTTGGTAAAGAATGTTGCATATTCCATAAAATGCCAAAGTACAAACAAGTCTATCTTGTAGGTAGTGCAACCAGGGTGATCCTTCAAAGCAAAGATGATGAGCTTTCATTTGATACACTTTGGTTGTGTTGTCAGGAAGGAAAAGAGCATCATGATAAGAAAAGTGGAAGGTCAGAGAAAGAAAGAAAGATCCTAAATGAAATAGATTAGCATAATGACTACAATAGAGTTGAGTGTGATGGAGATTATGAATACAATACAGGATAGGGTAAAGTCTTGATCTACTGTTCATAGTGTCACTATGAGTTATAGCTGACTTAATGACACCTAACAATAACAAAATCTAGAATTTATTTTCAGTAGTTCAAGTCCACAATCAACACTCTTGGAATCAGCAGCCAGGAATTAGGAGGATTGACTGCCAGGGACCTTTGCTGAAGTGCAAAGATGTTAGTCTAGAGACTAAGGTGTGCCTGATACAGGCCATGGTCTTCATAATTACTTGATATGCATCAGAGAGATGGACAATGAATAAGGATGACAGAAGAATAATTGGTGTGATGCTTAAAATGAGTACTGAACATACTATGGACTGCCAACAGAACAAACAGGTCTATCCAGGAGAGAAAAAAACCAAATTGCTCTCTGGAGGCAATTTTGTAGTTCTGTCTCACATATTTTGGTCGTGTTGTCAGGAGGGACCAGTTCTTGAAGAAGAATATCATGCTTGGAAGGGTAGAGGGACAACACAGGAGAGGAAGACCCTGGATGAGATGGACTGACACAGTGACTGAAGTAATAAAGGCGGGCGTGTTGGAAAGAGTAAGAATGGTTCAGGATAGAACAGGGTTCAGAGGCACTGTACATAGGGTAGCTATGAGTCACAGTCAACTCAATGGCACATAAAAATAACATAAGGAGTCATGCTGCTAACTCAATGGCAGTATCTGCTGGAGAGGTAGCTATGCATCATTTCTGACTTGATGACATTGACTGAGAATTTTTAATCTTCTTTATTCTCCCATTTAGAAAACAATTCTGGTGTGTGTCAGGAAAAGGAAGCATAAGGAACTGCTTATAGGATCATTTTTAAAAAGAGTAAGTGGGTTTCATAGTAAAAATCTCCACCTTCCACATGTTCTACATGTTGTTATTAGATGACTTCAAGTCAGTTCCAACCTATATCTATTTTATAAACACCAAAACTGAACTCTACTCAATCCATTCTCACAATCTCTACTATGCTTAAGCCTATTGTAACAGTTAAGTTAACTTATGTTTTTGACAGTCTTCTTTCCACTGATCCTCTACTTTTTTAATAAGAATGATGTCTTTCTCTAGGCATTGGACTTCTGATAACAAGCTCAAAGAATATGAGACTCTATGCAGAGAGAGCTCTGTGGGCTTGGTGGATAGAAAGCTAAAGTCAAAGGTGGATGATTTTAATCTGCGGCCCTCAAGCCTGGTTTTAATTGTTTTTAGTTAAACATTCTTCTAAGTGGTATAACACTGGTCTCCCCATTTGCTGTACAGAGTTAACTTGTGGTTGCTGTGATGCTAAACACTGTGATACTGATATATCCAATGTGTTAATGGTTACCCCTGGTGGAGAGTGTTTTGGAGAGCTCCCCTATTAAAACAGGCTTGGAAGCAGGAGTGGCATCCACATCTGGAGTAGCTTGCATCGAAAATAGCTTGCCTCCAGAAACTCTATGAACTTGGAAAAATGATGAAAGTTATTCAAGTACTCAGATCTTTCGTTCATAGGGTCACTATGAACTTGATGGCACTTAACAAAAACAACATTTAGAAACATAAATTATCATATCTGTTTCACATGTCAGCATCTGAGAATCAATCACACAAGCCATTTAGTAACATTACATCACTGACAAGAAATAAAAGTTTGAGTTAAAAGTTATATATTTCAGACCTAGGGCTCATGTTTTTCTCATTAATACTGCTGTTTTTTCAGTATCAATAACAAGCTTAGTTTTATCCTCCTGATGAGACTTACTGGTCTAGATTACAGAGAAAGTCAAGAAGGTTCAGGTAACTCTATGGGTCAGTGAAGAGATTTTTAAGGTCTTTCTTAGGTTTTCTTTTATCTATTTTAAAATAATTAATTAGAAAATCTTTGTTTATTTGAAGTTATGATTAATGGCTTTATCCTTATTTGATCTTTTACTTAGAACAACACTTTCTTGTTATGAGGCTTTTAGAGACCATACAGGACATTTCTGAAAGAATTGCAGGAATTGTTCAATTTGAGAGATGTAGGCTTCCATGGACAAAATATTGAATGATGCCAAAAGCACCAAAAAAAGGTGAAAGAAATATACAGCATATGATCAAGAACAATTATATTGGAAGAGAGTAGTCCCAGCTACTGTAATGAAGGCATTGGTGAAAAATATGACTCCAGGAACAGTTACAATACTGACTACGGTATTTCAAGAAAAGATGTTGTACTAGATATACTCATTTGTCTGTTGCAGTTGTTGTTCTTGTTGTTATGTGCCGTCGAGTCGTTTACGAATCACAGCGACACTATGCATAAAGGCCCTAAACCCTACTCTACCCTGCGCCAACTGCACTGCCTCTGACACACACATCGCGATTACCCCAGTCACCAAATCAATCCATCTCATAGAGGGTCTTCCCCTGCTACGCTGTCCCTCCACCCGCCCAAGCATGATGTCCCTCTCCAAGGACCCGTCCCTCCTGGCAACATGTCCAAAGTAGGTCAGACGAAGCCCCAGAATCCTTGCCTACAAGGAGTAGCTTGGTTTATTCCTCGCCAAGATGAATCTGTTTGTTTTCCTGGCAGTCCATGGTACATTCAGTACTCTTCTCCAGCACCACAGCTCAAAAGGATCAACTCTCCTTCTGTCCTTCCTTGTCATTGTCCAACTCTCTGATGCATAACAAGCGATTGTAAATACCATGGTCTGTATCAGGCGCACCTTAGTCTCCAGAGAGACACCGTTGCTCCTGAGCACTTTAGAGAGGTCCTTAACAGTAGACTTTCCCATCGCGATACGCTTTTTGATTTCCTGACTGCTGGTGCCAAGAGTGTTGACTGTGGA
>NW_006400051.1:1009676-1016339 GCF_000299155.1 Elephantulus edwardii | reverse complement strand
AAAAAGAAATGATGAGTGAGTTCGTCCCTTTTGATTTTTGGACTCCAGTTCTTCACACATTTCATTATACTTTGTTTTGTCTTCCTGAGCCGCCCTTTTGAAAGTTTTGTTCAGCTCCTTAACTTCCTACTTTCTTCTTGCTTTGGCTTTATGGTTCTCTAGTGCAATATTTCCTGGGTCTTTTGACATACATCTTTGCCTTTTCTTCTTGCTCCATCTTTGTAATGGTATTCTTCATGGATGATATTCTTGAGATCCTCCCTCTGCTCATCTTCATTCATTGGTGTTATATACACATGCATTACATTCAATGGTATTTCAGGACTTGGATTGATTACATCTGTGGAAGGAATTGTTGGAGAAACTCTATGTCCACAGTGAAAACTAGGCCAGGTACTGATTGTGGAATGGGCCACCAACTACTGATATACAAACATAAACTACATCTAAAGAAGGTTAAATCAAATCAACAGGAACCAAAACTTCACCTTGAGTCTATGCCACCTGTATATAAAAATCATTCAAGAGCAGATTTGAGGCCTTGAACACACACTATTGAACGCAATAGGTAGAGAATGAAAATTCTAACCGTATATGAGGTACATAGACCATGAGATTTGTCTCTAAATTTTAATTTTTATATAAACTGTTGAATTTACAGAATTGCAATTATAGATATTTATTGTTGTTGGTAGGTTCCATCAAGTCAATTATAACTCATCGTAACCCTGTGAACAACAGATCTGAAAACATTGTTTTATCTTGCAATATCCTTACAATCTCTTATATGCTCACTCCCATTGTGCAGTCACCATGTCAGCATTTTCTTGAGAGTCTTCCTCTCTTACTCCAACCTTCTCACTTTCCCAACATGATGTCTTTTTTTCAAGGACTGAACTCTTTCAACAACATACTCAAAGTGTATGAGAAAAAGTTTTACCTTGCCTCTAAGAAATACCCTAGCTCTACTTCCTCCAGGAAAATGTATTTCTTTGATAGTTTATGGCAAAAAATTATCATGTTTTAGATGACAGTACTAGTTTTCAACACCAGAATACCAAAGGATATTAGATGTTGTTGTTGTCTGTGCTGTCAAATTGGTACTAAACAATAGTTGGCCTTTCAGCAGGTTTTCAGGGTCAGTAAATCACACAAGAGATTGTTCATCCTTCTTAGAAGCACACAATAAAGTAAATCTCATTAATTTGATAAAATCAAGTATGATATAAATATTTTTAACTTTAATCTTCAGTTGTCATTACCAAGAAACAAAAAAGATCTATGAGTTTCCATGTCTGGTACTTGGAGCTACCTAAAAAAATCCTAGAGATGAATATTGAATGAGTTTGATTTTCTTTTAACCTTGAGTTACAGTTGAGCATAAGAAAATTAACTATAAAAACCAGCAACATATTATGATTTTCCATGGTTCTCTCTCAGAAAGGCTGACAAGCTGAAGGATTTACTTTTAATCAATGCTTGTAATTCACCCTCAGCATGTTGTTATCTAATTGCTTTAGTATAAGTTAGAGAACCCCTGATTTTCAACTGCTTAGATGTCAATGAATATAGATAGATGATCTACTTCCCCAAATACCATCCTTATCTCCTGGTTTGAATCCACCAGCGGCTATATGAAGAAAAAAAAAAAAAGAGCAATCTCATCTTGTGTAACATATAGCCTCTGAAAATTCACTGGAGTATCAGCTATAAGTTCATTCCAACTTGGCAACAATAAATTGATTTGTTTGGTTAAGTTTTCAATCAGTTAATAAATTAAGTAGTCTATCATTCAGGAAACAGTACTCTTATTGGTAGATGCTGTCGAGTCAAGTAACAACACTGCCAATCACAGATCATATCCTGTTCCATCCTAATAATCTCTGATATACTTGCACACATTACTCTAGTCACTTTGTCAATTTATCTCACTGAGGCTCTTCCTCTCTTTCACTAACTCTACAACTTTCCAAGCATGATATCCCTTTCCAAGAAATGACTCCACCTGGCAACATGTCCAAAATACACAAGAGGAAGCTTCATCATCTTTGCTTCTAAGTAGCCTTCTGGTTGCAATTTCTCCAAGACATATTTGTTTTTGGCAGTCAATAGAATAGTCAATACTCATCTCCAACACCATAAGTCTAAGACATTTATTTTTTTTTCTGCTACTTTATTCACTATCTAGCTCTCAGATGCATAACAAGTGATTGAAAAGATCATGATCTGAATCAAGCACACCTTAGTCTTTTAATGAACATAATTGCTCCTTAGTACATTGGTGAATACCAAGGTAGTACAGTATACAGTAATTTTTGGGTTTTGTGGGGCAGCAGACTTTAGTGTACAGAGCACAAAAGTGTAGGCTGAAGCTTTTTGTGACAGCATGAGGCCAAGAAGAAAGACAAGGAGGCAGACATGAAATTGTAAAGAAAGTTATATTTCAAAAGATAGGGCAGACTTTCCACTTTGGAAAATAAATATTTAGAAAGAATTAATGTGATAACAATTATTATGTTTCAGATGACAGATGCAGTCTTGCATGTGTTCACTAGTCTATGTCAGAAAATTTGGAAGCAGCTGCTTAGCCAACTGACTGGAAGGGATCCATATATATGTGTTACCATTCCCAAGAAAGCTGATCCAACAGAATGTGGTAATTACTGTAATATATCATTAATTTCCCTTACAAGTAAAATGTTATTGGACATCATTCAAAAACAGAATAGTACATAGATAGAAATCTCAAAAGTTCAAGCTGGATTTATAAGAAGTTATGACACCAGAAATATCATTACTGATTTTAGATGGATTCTGACTGATAGCAAAGAGTCCCAGAAGAATGTCTATATGTATCATAACAAACTATAGCTAACATTGAAAAAATAGGACTCCCAGAACACTTAATTGTGCTCATGTAAAACCCATACCTAGACCAAGGGGCTGTTGTATGAACAGAGTAAGGAAATAATCTGTTTTAAAATTAAGGAAATTGTGTGTCTGGATTTTATACTCTCTCCATATCAATTAAGTCTGAATCCTGAACAAATTATTCAATAAAATAGACTATATGAAGAATAATATGGCATCATCAAGAACCTTATTACACAGATTACACAATCTTGCTTGCTGAAAGTGAGGACGACTTGAAGCTCTTCCTGTAGAAAATATGACTACAGTCTTAAATATGGATTATAACTCAACATCAAGAAAACAAAATCCTCACCATTCTCATCACCAGTCAACATCATAATAGGTGGAGAAAAGATTGAAATTGTCAGCTATTTCATTTTACTTGACTCCACATTCAATCTCCTTGGTACCAGTAATCAAGAGATCAGGATATTTATTGCATTAAGAAAGGCTGTATTCAAAGATTTCTCAAAATTACTGAGAAACAACAACATCATTTTGAAACTTAAGGTTTGCCTGATTTAGGTCATGGTCTTTTCCATCATTTGCTATGTATTTGAAATCTGGATAATGAATAAAGTTGACAGAAGAAAAAGTGATTACTTTTAGCTATGGTATTAGAGAAGAGTACTTACTTAATATCTCATGGTTTACCAAAACAACAAATGAATATGTCTTTGAAAAAGTACAACCAGAATGCTTTTTAGAGACTAAGATGTCAAAGCTCTGTCTCACTTACTTTGGGCATGTTCTTAGGAGAAACTGTTTATTGGGAAGGAAAATAGTGCTTAGAAAGATGAAGGGTCAGTGAAAGAGAAAAGACATTTAAAGAGATGGATTGATACACTGACTGTAGCAATTGGTTTAACTATGTCAGAACTTATGAAGACAGCACAAAATAGGGTTTATATCTGTTGTTCATAAGGTCACTCTGAGTCACCATTTGATAGCACCTAACAACAACCACAACAATACAATTTTTAAAGCCCATCTAAATATTGACTATACACATATACCTGGTCTGAGGAATTAGATTCACAGGAATTAGATTGACAACACTGGTGGAAAAGATCATTGGATGAGCTAAATATAACCAGTCAAAGGCAGGCCAGGTGCTGATAGTAGAACAAATCATCAACTACTCATGTTCAACTTAATTGAAGGTGAAAAAGCTAAAAACTTTTTCACAAAACAAATTATAATCTTAAGTCTATGCCATCTGATTTTAAACCAACTCCAGAATAGGTTTGAAGCATTGAATACTATTGTGAGATCATATAAATTGTGGAATTACATAAAAAAAAAATCTTCCAGGAAGAAAGCAAAGACAGGAGAAAGTAAAGAACAAAATGAACATCAGTATTCTATTGTGTGAATATACCACAGTTTCTCAATCCAGTCATTTGTGGATGGACATTTGGGCTGTTTCTTTGTTCTTGATATTGAGAATGAATAACACCACTATGAACATAGGTGAACTGTGTGCAATACATTCGCAAGATAGAATACTAAGCAGCAGTCAGGAGCAATGATTTTGAAAAATACTAAATCACATACGAGAGGTTAGACAGCATTATGCTGAGGAAAGTAACTCAGGGACATAAGAATAAATACTTTTAAAGACCATTATTGTAAAAACAGAAGGCTAACCAGTAACATGTGTGTGGCTATCCAAAGAGGAAAGGGGAGGAGGCAAGGGAACTGGGTGTGGGGAGGGAGGAAAGAAATCACAGAGTCACAAAGTTTGGGGGGTGGAACAAGGGAGTGGATAAAAAAGGCAATTTACGTGAATGAAACACAATTTTTAAAAATGGATATCAGAACAGACTCTGATAGTTTCATTAGAATGTCTGGAAACCAAAACAAAGAAGATAAGGCAAAGTAAAAGAGATAAACAGAAGTTTTCAAAGAGCAGCTCAAGAATACAATCCAAAGTATTACAACAAAATGTGCAAAAAGATGAACTTAAAAAAATAATAGAGGAAGAGCTCTCTTAGCATTTCTCAAGCTGAAAGATTTGAAAAGCAAATTCAAGCTTTGATTTGCTATACAGAAAGATGCTATAGGCAAAAATACTGAATGATCTATGAAGCATCAAAAGAAGATGGATGATGAATACACAGTCACGATAACAAAAATAATTGGCTGACACGGAACCATATCAGAAAGTAGCATATGAATGGAAAATAATAGTATTATCAAAAAGAAATTCAAGCTGCATTCAGGACTGGCAAAAAACGAATACACCAAGCATTGATACGATACCAAGTGGCATGTTTCATGAAACAGATACAGTCCTGAATGTGCTAAACAGTCTATCAAGAAATTTGGAAAATAAATATCTATCTAACCCACTGAGCGTTTATATTTGTCCCTATACCTGAAGATGACAATTAAAAAATTTGAAAATTAATAAAAAATATCACTAATATCAGATGTAAGTAAAATCTTGCTAAAAATATTTTTTTAAAAAAATGACTAGAAAATTACTTTAACAGAGGACAGCCAGAAAGTCACACTAGATTTACAAACAGAAACTCACACTAGATTTACAAACAGCCATTGCATTAAGGATATAATTGCCAATGTAAATATGTTGCATTCTGGCTAAAAGGAAAGAATACCACATGGATGCCTATTTGTGTTTTATTGTCTCAACAAAGGGATTTAATTCTGTGGATTATAATAAATTATGACTTACATTGTATATATATATATCTCACAGTGACCCTATGAACAAAAGTCCTGAAGCCTTTCTATAACTATCAACATTTATCAAAATTCATAGAGTTTCCAGAGACATGATCTATTTATCTATCTATCTATCTATCTATCTATCTATCTATCTATCTATCTATCTATCTCACATTGTTGTTGTGTGCTGTCAAGTCATAGCCAACTCATAGCTGACCCTCCAGTCCAGTGGGTTTTCAGAGGCAATGAATCCCATGGAAGGGGAAGGGGACTTCCCAGTGTTTGGGATTGCAGAACAGTGCATATGTATGTATATATACATGCGTATTTGTTCATGTCTGTACATATATGTATATATAATATATATACACACATATGTGTGTATATATAAACATATGTATATATTGCTGTTGTTATTGTTGTTAAGTGTTGTAGAGTCATAGATGACCCATAACGACCCTATGATCAAAAGTCTTGAATGCAAAACTTTCATCTTTTTTCCAAGTTCGTAGAGTTTCTGGAGGCAAGCTTTTTTTGTAAGTGGATACCACTCCTGCTTCTAAGCTAGTATTACTTGGGAGATCCACAAAAACCAGACTCAAGGGCTGTAGGCCTAAGGGCCCGAAAATCTTTCTGATCAACTCATACTATATAGCTCCAGACTGGCAATCAAAACCCTTTTTAAATATGAGATCAAGTCCAATCAACACAGAGGCACACCCTAGTCTCAATCCCAAACCAGAAAACACACCTTTGCAGAATCTGGCCCTTCCACTCATCTTCCCAACTTTGAAATATCCCAAGACTGGCAACCAAAAGCCTGTTTATAGGCAAAGCCAAATCCAATAAACTCACAGCCTGTTGTGAGCAAGAGCCACACCCAATCTCAACCCCAAACAAGAAAACACACCTTTGCAGAATCTGGCCTCTCCGCTCATCTCCCAGCCTGGAAATATATTCTGTAAAGGTATGTTTTCTATGTTTGTGTATATATGTATGTATACTGTATAGAGCAGGGTTCAGAGCGTTTGTACATGGGGTCACTATGAGTCGCAA
>NW_006400051.1:1006935-1009576 GCF_000299155.1 Elephantulus edwardii | reverse complement strand
GCGGTGCAGTTGGCGCAGGATAGAGCAGGGTTTAGAGCTGTTGTGCATAGGGTCGCTATGAGTCGGAAACGACTCGATGGCACATAACAACAACAACAACTCCTGTTATTAAGATGTGAAGAGTGTTGATTGTGGAGCTGAGTATACATATATTTGTTGTTGATTGTCAGTCTCATTGACTCTAACACACTTATCCCTCCACTCTTTTACCCCAGTTCCTGTGGCAATATAGCTCATTCAGGTCTTCCTCCCCTGTGCTCTCGCTCAATCTTTCCTGGCCACATGCCAAACGTATGTGAGATGAAGCTTCAAAATCATTGCCTCTTCTTGGCTGAAATCAAAGAGTACCGGAAGAATGTCTATCTGTGTTTCATTGTCTATACAAAGTGACATGATTGTGTGGATTACAACAAATTATGGCTAATCTTGAGAAGAATAGGTATCCCAGACTGCTCAATTGTGTTCATACAGAACCTGTATTTGGACTAGGAAGCAGTCCTCAGAACAGAGCAAGGAAATACTACATGGTTTAAAGCCAGGAAAGGAGTGAGTCAGGGAAGACCATTCAGGAAGCTGAACTTTGTGAGGAGGAATGTGGCATCAGGAATAGAGGATGACTCATCAGCAATCTGTGTTATAGAGATGACACAACCTTCCTGGCTGAAACTGAAGAGGATCTGAAACCTTTGCTGTAAATGGTCAAGGATTTTAGTGTTCAAACTGGATTGAAATTCAACGTCAAGAAGATAAAGATTTTCATTATTGGATCATTTGATGCAAGAATATGATATACAGGGTTCAAATCTACCAAATGTTCTGCTATAGAAAGCTGTATAATCTCCTCCTGGCCAATTTACAGCCTCTAGAAGTGTACTAGATTATCATCTATGAGTCAGTTCTCCCTCAAAGGCACACAACAACAAACACACACAGAGAAAAACAGAGACCATGGTAGTATAAACACATACTTGTTTCGTATGTGAAGTCTGTCAGTTCAAGCCCACTCAAAGGTATCTCAGGAGAAAAACCTGTCAATCTACTTCAAAAAAAGAGTAGCCATTAAAAACCCTATGGTGTCCAGTTCTACTCTAGCACATATGATTTTCTGTCATTAGGAAACAACCAGATAACCACTGTCTTTGGTTCATGTACATGTTAATGCAGAGATTCAAGATATTGTACAATCACCTAAACTTTGCATAATAAAACACTGAGAAACAATAATTAATCTCATTAACAGCTATTTCTTATCTGCATAATATTCTTAGTAAGTGTTATGAGGAGTCTTCGTAGCAGACTGGTTAAGTCCTTGGATGTTCATGGAAAGAATGATGGTTCTAATCCACCAGCCTCTCTATATGAGAAATGTGTGGCAATCTGCTTCCATAAAGATGTTTGTCTTGAGAGAGACTAATGGTGATGGAAAAAATTGAATTGATTATTTGGAGTGGTCCACAATTGATTATTGCAATTAGTGTCAATGAGTTTTACACCAGTAAAAAGTGGTACTGGGAAAAATATGTGACAGATATTCATTTAAAAAAAAAAGGGAAAAAAAAAGAAGTAGCTGCTAAGGTTGTTATGAACAACTGAAAGTCTCCTGGGATTTGATTCCTTGATTTGGCAGCTTTGGGTCATATTATGAGGAACATCTGTTTTTAGCCTAATAATGTATTCACTGTTTCTGATATACCATTTAGTTCATTGCATTGTGCCTGAGATTTTAAAGCTTGAACACAGCCCTCCAACATACAACAAATAATCTCTACTTTCCTGAAGCAGTAGAAAAAGGAGAATCAGCTAAAAAGGCATAATGAATGAATAGGGAATTACCTACATGAACAGCTTTGTCCTTTGGAATGAAAAGAGTGAAATTGAATAGGACCGAACTGCACTGGTGGCCGGCCTAATGGTAAGAAGCTGAACTGCAAACCCAAAAGCGCTTGGTACTTATTCACCAGTTGCTCTATAAGATAAGGATAGGAAATCTCCTCCCATGTGATTTATTGCCTCTGAAAACTCATTGGAAAGTCAACTATAGATCATTTGAGATTTTAAAGTACACAACAACAATAGCAACTGTTCACTTACTCACACACTCATTGTCATTAAATGTGAAACAACTGATATTTATTTGATCCTCTGAGGGGTTTTGGAGATATAAATCACGTGAGAGGATATTTCCCACCTTTTTCCTGCTACTGGATTCAAATTCTCATAAAAGTAGAGTTTTTGAATTAGCAGCACAACCATGTTACCACTAATCATTTATATCAAGAACTGTGGACTCTTGAAATTATCCCTTAAAATAATTTTTATTCTTAAAGGAAAAATATCTTCTGAAATTATTGAATAGATGTGATGTAATAAATACAACCCTGACACACACCTTATCTGTTTTTATTTTTGTTTGTTTGTTTGTTTTTATTATTAAATTTTATTAATTGTAATGAACATTTACAGAGATTTTCGGTTTTCATTATCTGTTTTTAAATCATTCACTATCTCCTTATTCCGGACAAGAGTGATTCTTCATTTGTGTATGTTGTTGTTGTTGTTATGTGCCGTTGAGTCTCCTGCGACTCATAGCGACCCTATGTACAACAGCCCTAAACTCCGCTCTGTCCTGTGCCAATCGCAC
>NW_006400051.1:1002802-1006465 GCF_000299155.1 Elephantulus edwardii | reverse complement strand
TGTGTACAATCTCAATCTCTTCACCATCCATCCTGATGCTGCCAATTGGTCCAGTGGTGAGAATCTTTGTCTTCTTGACATTGAGCCTCAAAGGTTTTATTAACCATACCATATTTTGATTAACACATAGCCTTTGTATAACAAATAAAACAGAAGTAAATATATTTCCAGAATTACCTTCTTCACTCCAACGGCTATCTAATAAAAGAAATATTATCCTTTATTTCATAGTCCCTTCTCAATCTAGTTTACATTTCTGGCATTTCACTATTGATGTATTGTTTCAACCATTTAAATAACCAAGGTTTTCCTTGTATGTGATGTTAATGATATTGTTCAATGATTTCCTCATTGTGTAGGGTGGTTTTTGTGTTTTGTTTTGTTTTTTTTTTTTTTTAATTAGCTCAATTATGGTTCGCTTGTAGTCGATCATCCAGGTAGCTATTTTCCAAATTTGTTGGCATGGACAAGTGAGCATGTCTATGACTGTATCTGTTTAGTGAAGAATTCCAGTTGATATTTCAGCAATTACTGGATTCTTATATTTTACTACTGTTGGACTTCTTTTATAGGACCATTTTTTCCCCTTTATTTGTTGGTTTATTTGGTTTTCTTTTTAAATTAATTTTCTTTCTATTTGCATACAAAATTTATATGAATGGTGTTAAGTTTATATACAATGTATTTCACTCATTTTTCTATTCACATTGTGTTTCATACTATAATTACTATACATTGTGCTTTATAAAATTAATCACCATTGATCTATGCCCACTATTGCCCTTCCTTTGTGGAAACACATTTCTGGGTCTTTCTTTTGAAGTGCTGCTGGAGGCATTTGATTGGCCAATACTCAGATAAGTAGGGCAAATTGTTTATTGATCTAAGCATACAATACAATGAATTAAATGCTGTAAAATAAAACCTGTTTTTTCAATTGATTCCCAGTCATAGATACTGTGAAGAATAATGTAGACTTGCCCTGTAGGTTTTCTGAAATAGCAAACTGTCATGAAAGCAGACTTCCACATCTTTCTTCCACAGAGTAGCTGATGGCTGTAAACCACTAAACTTTTGGTTTTCAGAGAGTGCTTAACACATGCATAATCATTGTTGTTGTTCTTTAGGGCCATCAGATAAACTCATACTGATTCAATGGATAACCAATCATAATTTTGCCCTGTCCTGAACCTTCCTTACAATCTCCTTCATGTTCAAGGTCATTGTTATTGCCTCTGTGTGAACCATCCTGTTGAGGGTTGAGAAAGGAACTGAAAACAGTACATGAGGGCACAGGGTCATAAGCAACTCTCTAAAAGGGCCAGAGGAAAAGAGAATAACATAACCCTTCACTGTTTCAGAGTTAAAAGCAGACCAAGAGCCCATAGCCCAGCTTTATGGTGCCTTAAGAGCCATACCGTATCAGGAAGTTAATTTATTCATTGTTGACTAATAGACTGTAGTATCAAGAATTAGGTTCATTAAGGAAGTAAATTAGAGAGTGGGAGAGACAAAGAATATCATTGAATGCAAGTCCAGGTTTAGTCCAACAGTTCTAAGTCCTAATTCCTCAATTAGTCCAGGTTATGGTTGCAGTTCAACAATCAACTTTTCTTTCCATCATCCAACAAGAAAAGCAAAACCTTTAACTGTGCTCTTTATCTCAGGGCTCTGGGGTTATACCTTGCCACGTTATCTCTACAGCAATCACAATCACCAAGGTCTCACTACCAAGTCTTATAACCAAGGTCGTTACTACCCCAATATTGTTACCAGAGTCTCACTCTCTCCAGGGTCTTGATTTTATCAGGATCTAGTTCCAGTTTCCCTTAAGTCTTGCTTCCAGTGTGAGAAGCTCTCTCTCTTATCCTAGTCACACAGTTGATGATTTGAAAGATCATGTGTCTGCAGAGGAAGCTGGAGACCCAGTGAGGGCTAAGGTAATGGCTAAAAAAAAAAAAATAAAAAAAATAAAAATTCTCTTTAGGCTAACAATGCAAAAGTCTTCCTTTCTTTTTCTGAAACTCTATTTTCCAGCATGATATACTTTTCCAAGGATTTTTCCAAGGATTGGCCCCTATGTGTGGGATAACATACTGAAAGTATATAAGGTGAAGTTCCACCGTCCTTGCCTCTAAGGAACACACTGATTGTACCTCCTCCAAGACAGATTTGTTTGCTATTTTGGCACTCTATAATATACTCAAAATTCATCACCAAGATCGCAATTCACAGACATAAATTCTTCAGTCTTTATTGTAACATTTTTCTTTTTTTTGTGCCTTGGAGTCAGATTGACCCTCCAGAAGGTTTTCAGAGACAGTAAATCACAAAAGAAGAAGTTGCGCATCCTTCTTCCTCCCATGGACCAGTTGGTTGATTTGAAACAAGTACCTTTGTGATTGTAGCACAGCTTCTTAGCACTAGGCCACCAAAACCTCCCTTGTAAACTTAAGGCTTCTAAACTGATAGGAAACATGTGTAATGGAGATATAGATTAAATGCAGGTTAATTTTAAAACATCCTTTTTTCAATTCTGTTTCCATGGTTTGTTGTTAGTTGCTCTTCATTCACCATTGTTGTTGTTATGTGCCTTCAAGTTGCTTTCAACTCGCAGCGACCCTGTGTACAACAGCCCTAAAATCTGCTCTATGTTGTGTCAACTTTACTATCTCTGAGACACCTACCCTCATTACCCCAGTCACTGTATCAACCCTGCTCACCAATGATCTCCCTCTCTTTTTCCATCCCTCCACCCTTCCAAGCATAATGTCCCTTTCCAAGGACCGGTCCCTATTTGTAACATGCCCAAAGTATGCCAGACAAAGCCTCAGAATCCTTGCTTCCAAGGGGTATGCCGGCTTCACCCACTCTAGGACAAACTTGTTTGTTCTCTTGGCAGTCCATGGAATATTCAACATTCTTCTTCAACACCACAGCTCAAAGGCATCAATTCTCTTTATATTATCCCTAGTCATTGTCCAGCTCTCTGACACATAGCAAGCATTTGTGAAGGCTATGGCCTGGATCTGGAGCACCTTAGTCTCCAGACTGACATCATTGCTCTCCAGTACTCTGAAGAGGTCCTTGACAGCAGACTTTCCCAAAGCAATGTGCCTCTTGTTTTCCTGGCTGCCGGTACCACGGGTGTTGATTGTGGAGCCAAGAAAACTAAAGCTGTCAACAATCTCAGTCTCTTCACCACCCATCATTATGCTACCAAATAGCCCCATAGTGAGAATCTTTGTTTTCTTGGTGTTGAGCTTCAATCCATATTGAAGGCTTGATCTTCTGCATTAAGCGCTTCAGGTCCTCCTCAGTTTTAGTAAGCATAACACAGGTTGTTGATATATCTCCCTCCAATCCTGATGCCACATTCCTCCTCATACAGCCCAGCCTGCCAGGTGATCTGTTCTCCATATAGATTTTATCCATGCAGTGTCTCCTTGCTCTGTGCTGATGACTGTCTCCAAATCCAAGTATAGGTTTCACATAAGAACAATCAAATGTTCTGGGATTCCCATTCTTCACAGAGGCAGCAACAGTGTATTGTGATCCACACAGTCAAATACCTTTGCATAGTCAATGAAACATATATAGACATTCCTCTGGTACTCTCTGCTTTCAGCCAAGATCCATCTAACATTGACTATAATATCCCTA
>NW_006400051.1:994303-1001857 GCF_000299155.1 Elephantulus edwardii | reverse complement strand
CCTGTCGGGGCCTGGGTTTCAGCTGTCCACACCACAGCAGTGGGCAATGAGCTTAAAGCCCCCGAGGCTCTGTGCGCTGACTCTCACCAGTGGCTATGGATGAAGTCACAGGCGATTTTCAGCCAGTGCCGGGACCACAGCCTCTTCTACACCCAGCTTGAACATCTGACAGTTCTCTCTTGATGTGCTGCTCCAGTTGTTTTTGGATAACTTTCAGCAAAATCTTGCTTGCATGTGATATTATAGTCACCTTACCATTTGTAAAATTCTCTTCAGAAAGAAAAAAAATAACGTGTGTGTGTGTGTGTGTGTGTGTGTGCTTGTATACATATTAAGTCTTTATTTAATTCTACAAAATATATGGCTGACTTCTATGCAGCAGCTTGAATAGAACTGCACCTAACTGCATGGAGTTCTGGTGGCTTAGTTGTAAGGAGCTGAGTTGCCAATTTAAAAGCATATGGTTTAAATCTACAAGCTTCTCTACAGGAGAAGACGGACAATAGCATCTCATGTTGTTTACAGTGTTGAAAAAAATCCATTTAAAGGCAGTCTATGAGTAGGTTTCAACCCAATGGTATATGATAACAGCATCATACTGGAAGCTACAAGATAGAGATAATAGACCATGTCATGTATAATTTAATTGTGATTCAGTTAAAGAACTATTAATAATTAATAAAGGGTGAAGATTATATTTGCAAATGAGTTGATGTAACTAGCAGAAAAATGAAGGTTCTAAGAGAAATCAGTATTTACAGAGATGAAGATGCAGAGGAGTGCGATGGAAAGGTTGTTCAGAACAAAGCAAGAATGAAGAACTTCAGAACAAATCATCAAAGGAAATAACATTTGAAGGCTCTGTTTTCAGCTGAAAATAGCTGACATAACAATGTCAACAATGTCCCATCAACGGCCAAAAGAATAGACAAATATGTCTAATGGAGGGTGCAGCTGGAGTGTTCTTTGGAGGCAAGGATGATGAGGCTGCAACTCACATACTTTGCACGTGTTGCTAGAAGGGGCTCTTCCTTGAAGAGGGACATGATACTTAGAAGGATGGAAGGTCGGAGAAGGAAAGGAAGCCCCTCAACCAGGTGGGTAAACACTGTGACAGCCACAATAAGCTTTAGTGTGTCAGAAAGTGTGAAGATGGCACAGGATAAGACAGGATTCAGATATGTTGTTATCAGGGTCCATATAAAGTTGTACTTGACAGCAGTTATATATATATATATATATATATATATTTCTATTTCTATTTCTGTGATACTTTTCAAGGTGTGGAGAATGGGGTTCCAAATATAAAAAAAAGATAGCACTAAATCTTTTTATTAAAAAAAACAAAAATATCCATGATCAATTTTGCAAGAAAAGAATTCTAAGTGATTTGAAAAAATGAAGAGAATTCCTTGTAAACATTTTTAACTCCTCTGGCCACCCTTGACACTTTCTTACTTTCTTCCGGTCTTTTTGTGACCCTTCTTTTGTGGAAAATTTTCCCAGGAACTCACTATTCCTTTTGATTACAGCTAAAGTTCTTCACGTTATAAAATTTTAAGAATATTTTTGTACACACTAATGGATAATGCCAGGCACTTCTGGAATAAAGTAGACAGTAAATTTACTACTACAAATGGTTTGTGTACAAAGGTAATGCTTGGAGAAGTGTGGAGGTTTGAAATGCTTGGTTAGAGTGTTTGGAACTTATTAAATAGACTATGTTGTTCCATATGTAAAAGTTTTATTTTGTGAAATTATTGAGATGTGAGGTTTGAGAAGTGAAAGCAAATTATTATAATGGAATTTGAAGAGAACTGGAATTGGATATTAAAAGGAAAGATCTTGCTGAGAGACCTGAAAAGTAAATTTAAGCCTTGAGTATAATATTGAAAGACACTATGGGCAATTTATTGAATGGCCCAGGAAAGTATCAAAGGAAAATGGAAAGAATACACAGAATCACTGTACCAAAAAGAATTGACTGACATGGAAAAACTGCAGGATATACCATATGAGTAGGAGCCAGTAGTAATGAAGGAGGAATTAGAAGCTTCATTGAAGACACTGGAGGGGATAAAAATAAGGTCCCAGGTATCGATGGTATACCAACAAATTTGTTTCAGTTAACAAATGCAGCCCTGGATGTACTCACTAGACTATGCCAGGAAATTTGGAGGGCAGTATTCTGATCAAGGATTGGAAGAGGTCCATATTTGTTCCCATTCCCAGGAACGGTGCTCCAAAGAATGTGGAACGGTTGAATAATACCATTAATATCACGTACAAGCAAAATACTTCTGGAGAGCATTAAACATGTATAAAACATCACATAGATAGGGAACTGCTAGAAGATCAAGTAGGATTTAGAAGAGGCCCTGGCACTAAGGATATCATTTTTGATGTCAGATGGATACTGGCTAAAAGTAAAGAATACCAGAATGTCAATTTGTGCTTTATTGACTATGCAAGGCATTTGACTTGTGTGGATGGTAATAAGATACCTAGAGCAGGAGGCTGTTGTGTGAATATACCAAGAGATTTTTATGGTTTAAAATTAAGAAGGGAGCACATCAGGATTGTATTTTCTCTCCATGCCTGTTCAGTCTGTATGCTGAGTAAATTATTAGAAAAGCTGAATTCTATAAAGAAGAACATGGCATCAAGATAGGAGGAAGAATCATCAATAACCTGTGTTATGCAGATGACACATTCTAACTTGATGAAAGAAAGGAAGACTTGAGGCATTTACTGCAGAATATAAAAAAATACAGCCTTCAATATGGATTATATATCAATATCATGAAAATAAAAATTCTTACCACTGAATTTATATACATTATGATAAAATGAGAAAATATTGAAACTGTCAAAAAGTTCTTACTCAAGCCCATAGTCAACATCCTCAGTACCAGCACTGAGGAAATGAGGAAACATAGTACACTGGAAAAATCTGCAGTCAGGTACTTGTCCAAATTATTGGGGAGCAATGATGTTATCTTGAGAATTAAGGTGTGTTTTATTCTGGCCATGGTCTTTCTGATAATTTATTATACCTCTGTGAACTGGACAATGAATAAGGATGACAAGAAACTGATGCTTTTGAGCTGTGGTGTTGAAGAAGAGTACTGAATATCCCGTGGACTACCAAAATAATAAACAAATATGTCTTGTAAAGGGTGAAGCCAGAGTGCTCCTTGGAGGCAAAGATGATGAAGCTTCCTTTTACATACTATAGATATGTTGCTAGGAGAGGCTATTCCTTGGAGAAAGACATAATATTTGAAAAGAGTGAGGACTGACAAAGGAGAGTAAGACCCTCAACTATGTGAAGTGACTCCTGTAATGGGCATGAGGTATATTAGAAAGTGTGAGGATTGCACATGATAGGACAAGGTTCAGATTTGTTGTTCACATTTTGCTGTGGATAGTACTCAACTCAATGACACCTAACAACAACATTCAGGTACAGACTTGGAAGAAGCAAGATGGAGTGAGAAAGGAGATTCTGAGGGCCAATGGACTAGAAATAAAATGATACAGGGAAAACTCATCCCCAAACTAATCTTGAAGCTGAAGAAAATTATTAATATTTTTCATTTAATAATTACATTTATGTTAAACATTTTTCTTAAATATTATGACAAAAACCAGAGGTATATCAGAAACTTTTTCATCTTTTACCCTTTCATTTAATTACTTTTATTCTTTAAAATTCACTTAAGCTACAACCTGCCAGAGAAAGCCTATTGTAACACACCCACCTTGAGCTCACATTAATGTTGCTAACCCTTAGTTTCCACTGTGGAAATAATCTTTACACTGTTACAATATCTCTTCAGATACATATGATTAATGCTAATACTTAAAGGTCATGAAAGGCAAAGATTTAGTCTTGGTAGCCTCAGAAGTTAGCAGAGATAGCAAAAAGGAACTTGGCAAAGGAATAAGAATGCTAGTCTGGTCCAGTGAGTGCACATTCCTTCTATCTACTTATGACCATTTTCGTGTTATTTAATATTTTATTCATAGAATTCTTCAGTATTTAACTTGAACGTTGAATTTATCCTTTTCTTCTGCCTTTATCTTGATAACCACTAAATATGTTCTTCTATTTTGGTTTTCTAACTCCAGGTCTTTGCATACTTCTTTTCAACACTTTCTTTGTCTTCTAAAGGATAGATTTGCAACTTTTTCTCAGCTCTTTTATTTAATCTTCTTTCTTCTATGGAAGAGAAAATTCTGTATTTCCTTCTGGCATTAAATTCCTGCTTTTTTAATGACCTTTTCTTTCTTCACCAGTCATGTATTATATGTCAACCCACAATTCACCTTGTCTTCAGTAATTTGTTTTAATGCATCAGGTATTTTCTGGAGATGGCATTTAAATGCAGGAAGGATAAAATCAAGGTAACAGTTTGGCTTGAACAGACTTATTTCCTTTTTTTGTTTTAATTTGAACTAACATTTGAGTAATCAATATTCTGTTCCGCAGACAGCTCTTGACCTCATTTAAACTATTAATATTGTTACTGTCCAGCATTTCTTTTCACAGATGTGGTCATTCTGATTCCTGTGTGTAGTTCATCAGATGAAGTAGATGTGTATAGATGTTATTATGTTTTTAAAAGGTTATTTTCAATGAGTAGAGGTCACTGATTTTATAGAAATATATCACATGCTCTCTAGTCTCATTTCTGTCACCAGGGTCATTTTTTTTCACTATAGGTCGGGTCTTTTTTCTGTTTCCAACTTTTGCATTTCAGTCACCAATTATTATTACTATATCTTGATTGAATGTTTAATTCATTTCAGTCAGTAGAAAGTCTCAATTTCTTCATGTTGTACTTTAGTATTTGGTGTATATATTTAAATAATAATTGTATTGTTGTTACTGGTATATGGAATTAGGTTCCCTACCTTTCCCAGAATGAATACAGAGTGTCACCATTTTGCCTCCAGTAAGAAACTTGACAGTACTTTTGAGTTCTTGGTAGTCACTGAAGTCTTCAATTCTCTTTGCCAACACCACATTTTAATGGTATGTATTCTCTTTATTATTGTTGCTGTTAAGTGTAATCTACTTGACTAAAACTTATGGCAGCTCAATATACAACAGATCTGAATCTTACCATATACTGTGTCATCCTCATCTCTATCAGATGTTGTTATAATCATTATATCAGTTCATCTTGTTGAAGGTCTTTCTGTTTTTTCTGAGCCTCCACCTTTCCTACTTCATGTCTTTTTCCAATGACTGGTCCCTACTGACAACATATCAAATAGATATGAGTCCATTGTAGCTGGAAGTAGTACTCTGTCTGCACTTTGCCCAGTTCACAGAATATTTTATATTCTTCATTAACACCAGAATTCAAAGACATTGATTCATTTTCCATTCTTTTCATTGTCCGATTTTCAGATGCATAAAAAGCAATTGAAAATGCCATTCTTGATGTGGAAAACTTTAGTCTTTAGCTAAAATTAGTCTCTTTAGCACTTTGGAGATGCTTTTAGAGTAGATTTTTCCAATCCAATAAGTGTCTTTTTTTTTTGTTGTCCCTCTTTACTGTTACTTTCATGATGTTAATTGTTATACAAACAAAATAAATTGTTCCCAAATTATTATTTTTTAATCATGATGTTATTTCTTGGTTCATTGGTGAGGATTTTTGTTATCTTAGTATTCAAATTCAATCTATATCAAAAGTTGTAATTTTTACCTTCTACAAGTGTTATTCAATTTCTGTAAGCAAGGTAGTGTCATCTGCATAAAACAGGTTTTTGATGAATCTTACTCCAATTCTGACGCCATATTATTCTCTATGTAGTCCAACTTCCTGAATTATTTACTCAGCATACATACTGAATGTTGTTGTTATGTGCCATTGAGTCACTTGCGACTCATGGCGACCCTATGTACAAGAGCCCTAAACATTGCTCTATCCTGTGCCAACCTCGCTGTCTCCAACACACTCATTCCCACCAGCCCAATCACAGACTCAATCCATCTCATAAGGGCCTTCCTCTCCTGTGCCATCCCTCCACTCTTCCAAACACGATGTCCCTCTCCAAGGACCAGTCCCTCCTTACAACATGCCCAAAGTATGTCAGACGAAGCTTCAGAATCCTTGACTCCAAGGAGCATTCCAGCTTCACCCTCTCCAGTACAAACCTGTTTTGTTCTCCTGGCAGTCCGTGGTATATTCAACACTCTTCTCCAGCACCACAGCTCCAACTCACCGATTCTCTTTCCATCATCTCTAGTCACTGTCCAACTCTCCTATGCATAGCACATAATTGCGAAGACGATAGCCTGGATCAGGCTCAGCTGTCTCCAGCGTGATGTCATTGCTATTTAATACTATATTAATAGGGGAAAAAGATACAATCTGAAGGTCATCTATCCTGATTTTAAATTATGCAGTGTTACTATGTTCTTTTGGAACAAATATTTTCTTGGTTTATATATTTCATTGTCTATCTTCCATATTTATAGGAAGCAACTAAAAATACCATGATTTGGATGCAATGCACTTTGGTCTTTAACTGTCATTATTTATTTTTTTGCACTTTGGAGAGCTACTAATTCAAGAAGTCAGATTATATTGAAAAGAATGTGGCATCTGGATTGGAGGAAGATTAAAAATCTGCATTATGCACATGATATAGCTTCACTTGCAAGAAATTAAGAAGGCTTGAAGCATTTACTAAAGAAGATCAAAGACTGTAGCTTTCGATAGGGATTACATCTCATTATCAAGAAAACACAAAACCTCACAACTTGACCAATAAAAAATATTATGACAGAAAAAGTAAAAAGAAATAGTTGTAATATCAGTATTATTATATTTTTAATATTTGAGATAAGTAAAAATTGGCAAGTGAGTGAGTGATATTTTTTCTGGAAAGAAGTTGACGTTATCTTTTGTTTTATGTTGGTTTTTCTCCCCTATGTTAATTGTGAAGAGATATTAGGTATCTAGAAGACTTGATAATAGAATAAAGCATGGTGAGGTTAAAGAGGAAAGGCTCTGGTTAAATTTGGAGGGGAAAAAAAGAATAATGTATCAAATATGAATAGCAGAAAGATTATAAAGAGATAATTTAATAATATTAGATGATAAGATAATATATATTAAAAGCCTAATGACTCCCAAGGAAACTATTGTACTTAGTAGACCACTTCAGCAGAGTGGGAGGATATAAGATCATATAGAAAAAATAAATCACATTTCTCTACAGTTACAAAAAGAATACTAACGAGGATGACCATTATCTCCTCTCTTATTCAATATTGTATTGGAAGTCTTAGCGATAGCAATAAGACAAGATAGAGACATTAGAGGTATACAAATTGGCAAAGAGGAAGTAAAATTATCCCTCTGCACAGATGACATGATAGTATACTTAGAAAACCCTAAAGACTCAGCAAAAAAACTATTGGACATGGTTGACCAATTCTGCAAAGTAGTAGGATACAAGATCAACATACAAAAAGCAGTTGTATTTCTCTACAGTGACAAAGAGAATACAGAGCTGGAGCTAAGAAAA
>NW_006400051.1:991293-992449 GCF_000299155.1 Elephantulus edwardii | reverse complement strand
GTGCGGGGAGAAGGGTGCAACAATGAATGAATGGAATTCCAAAATCTCTGTAGATGTTCATTGAAATGAAAAATAAGCAAACTAAATTAAAAAAAAGAATACTTAAAAAAATTTCCAATTTATTAGCCAAGCACACAGTAAAATAATAAGAATTCTAACCAGACATACAAAGATCAAATAAATAAAATTATAAAACAATGCTAACAAAAAAATGACGAAAATGAATGGAAGAGTAAATTCTCAAGGGTAAGGAAGCATAGTGTTTGAAAAAGATAATTCTACAAAAAATAATGTACTTATTTTAATGTAGTTACAATTTATTTGCCTACTATATTCTTCAAGGAGATATAAAAGGCAATTTACAACTTTATTTGGAAAAGGAAGAGACTCTGGATAAAAAAATTAGAAGATATTATACTTCCTGATCTCAAAACCTACCATACTTAAAACAGTGAGATATTAGTGCAATGACAGACACTTAGAATCGGGAGTACAGAAATCAATTTATCCACCTATGGTCAACTGATGTTTGACAGGGAGACAAAACCCATCGTTGAGGTAGCAACACCTTCTTTAAAAAATATTGCTTGTAAAACTAGACATTTATCTGCAGAAAATTTAAAAAAATGATCCACATCTCACATCTTGAAAAAAATAAACTTAAGATAAAATAAAAACCTACAAAGGTCCTCCTAAGAAAAAGGGGAACACATTTAGAAAGTTTAATCAGCCGTGGGAATAAACTTTCCAACCTTGCAAAAAAAGAACAATTATGAAAGGATAGAATAGATGAAAGTTGCTGTTGTTGTTGTTATGTGCCATCTGGTTGAACTTGATTTATAGTGACTCTACTAACAACTGTAATTCTCCCAACAATATATCCCAACAATATATCCAAATCAGGTTTTTACTATTGTTACTGTGTACCATCTAATTAGGGACCTCTCCAAAGTGCTGAAGAGCAATAGTATCTCTTTGGAGACTAAGGTGCGTCTGATACAGGCCACGGTCTTCGCAATTACCTGTTATGCATCAGAGAGTTGGACAATGACCAAGAAGGATAGAAGGAGCCTTTGAGCTGTGGTGCTGGAGAAGAGTATTGAGAATACCATGGACTGCTAGGAAAACAAACAGATTTGTCTTAGAAAGGGTTAAA
>NW_006400051.1:971792-989323 GCF_000299155.1 Elephantulus edwardii | reverse complement strand
TGCTTGCTGAAAGTGATGAGGATATGAAGTGCATATTACAGAAGACCAAACTCATTAGTTTTCAGAATGGATTACATCTCAACAACAAAAAGACAAAACTCCTCACCATAGGCCCAACAGTCTTATGTATGATAGATGTTATGATAATTATTATCATAGATATTTTGAGAGTTATTTTTATAGATATTATGATATATGAAGAAATATTGCTTGAACCAAAAATCAACAGCCTTGGTACCAGCAGTCAGGAAATCAGGAGACATATTGCATTGAACAAATCACTTGTCTAGGACCTCACTAAAATACTGAAGAGCAATGATGTCATTTTAAAGACCATGGTCTTCTCAATCACCTACTATGCATCACGGAGTTGCAGAATGGGTAATGATGACAGAAGAATTGATGTCTTTGCGTTGTGGTGCTGGAGAAGAGTACTGAATATTTGGAAACATGTTCCAAAGAACAAACACATTTGTCCTGGGAAGAGTAAGGCCAGAATGGTCCTTGGAGGCAAAGACGGTGAATCTTCATCTTTCATACTTCAGAATCTGTATCTAGGTGAGACTATCTCTTGGAAAGCGTCCTGATGTTTTGAATGACGGAGTGTCAGCAAAGAAGAGGAGGACTCTCAATGAAGTGGACTGACACTGTGACTTCAGTAACAGGCTCTAGTGTCTTAAAAATGATGAGAATGGCATAAGATAAGGTAAGTTTCAAGTTGACTCTTGATAGGGTTCCTATGAGTCGTACTTGACTTCATGGCACCTAACAAGAATGCACCTTATCTAGGCCGTGGTGTCCACAATTACTTGCTATGCATCAGAGAGCCAGACAATGACCAAGGATGACAGAAGCAGAGCAAATGTCTTTGAGTGCTGGTGCTGGAGAAGAGTATTAAACATGAACTATGAAGAAAATAAAAAGTTGTGTCCTGGAGATGGTATAACCAAGTTCCTTCTTACAGGCAAGAATTTTAAAGCTCTAGTTCATATATTTTGGGCATATTTCCAAAAGGGACCAAACCTTGGAGAAGTACATCATGCTTACAAGGGTTATGGAAGACTCTGGATGAGAAAAATTGTTATAGTAACTAGGGTGATGGGTATAGGTGTGTTTGAAACAGTGAGACTGGCTCAAGATAGAGTAGGGTTTAAATCTATATTGTTCATAATATTGTCCACTTGACATTACATAACAACAATGAAACAAGCTAGATTCTAGGATATGTGTCAGAGCTAGATTCTAGTATATGTGTCAGAGTAGAAATTAGTTTCATGAGATTTCAAACTTGGAATTTAGTTTTCAAAGCCCTCTCTAGATGCATCTATAGGTTTACTCAAATTTTCAAGTTAACAACTGAGTTTTATTATCCACTGATAACACTTAGGAACAATAATGAATATGGTACTTAGCAGAATATGAGCTATCAGAGAGTATATTATAAAAAACCACATGAAGAATGCAATAATTTATTTTATCTATCTGTGTTTCATTGACAATGCAAAGGCACTTGACTGTGTGGATCACAACACACTGATTAACTCTGAGAAGAATGGGAATCCCAGAATGCTTGATTGTGCTTTTGTTAAACTTATACTTGGATCAGGAGGTAGTCGTAAGAAAAGAGCAAGGAAATACTATATGATTCAATATCAGGAAGGGTGTACACCAACTATGTGTCCTATCACCATACCTTTTCAATCTATAGGTAAAACAGATCAGTTTGGTGGCTGGGTTTAATGAGGAGGAGTGTGACAGCAGATTGGAGGAAGACTCATCAACAATCTGTGTTATGCAGATGTCACAACCCTGCTTGCTGAAACTAAGGACGGCCTGAAGCACTTGTGCAGACTGTCAAGGACTGCAGCATTCAATCTGGATTGAAGCTCCACATCAAGAAAACAAAGATTCTCACCATTCGGCCAAAAGGCATTATCATGATAGATGGTGAAGAGATTGAGATTATTAATAATTTTTGTTTGCTTGGCTCCAAAATCAACACTCTTGGTACCAGCAGGCAGGAAATTAAAACAAACAAACAAACAAAAAAACACCACACAAAAAAAAAAAAAACCCTAACTAATTGCATGGGGGAAATCTACTGTCAGGGACCTCTCTAGAGTACTGAAGAACAATGAAATCAGTCTAGAGACTAAGGTGCACCTGAGGCAGGCCATAGTTTTTGCAACACTTGCTATGTGTCTGAAACCTGGGCAATGACTAGGGATGATAGAAAGAGAATTGATGTCTTTGAGCTGTGGTGTTGGAGAAGAGTATTGAATATACCATTGATTACCAGGAGAACAAACAGATTTATCCTGAAGGGGGTGAAAATAGCCTGGTCCTTAGATGCAAGCATTCTGAAGCTTTGACCGACATGCTTTGAACATGTTGTAAGAAGGGACCAGTCCTTGGAAAGGGACATCATGCTTGAGAGTTTAGAGGGACAATGCAAGAGAGGAAGACCCTCAATGAGATGGAATGATATGGAGATGGATTGATTTAGTGACTGGGATAATAGGGGTATGTGTATCAGAGACAATAAGTTTGGCACAGGATAGAGCAGGGTTCAGAGCTATTGTTCTTAGAATCACTATGAGTCTCAAGAGACTTGATGGCACATAACAACAACAACAGCATAAGATCCTGATATGTAAAATTTATTAGAGGAAATATGGTGAGATATTTAAACACTGTGAAAATCAGAGCTAGATATGAATATAAGAAATCAATATACCTGTTAAGAATATGTTAATCTTGTTTTGCAGAAGAGAAGGGAACATGTGCAGTTTTTATTAAAAGAAAAATCCTTAAATACCAAGTTCAAGTTAGGTGTAATTAAAACTCCAATAATTATTAAACGGATAGAATCTTTAAAGTATTGATGAGACTACACATAACATTTTTCTGGAAATAGCCATGGAAAAATTAATTCCTCTCTCAAAGTTCATATCCATAATGTATATTTTATTCACAAAACTTGAAAAAAAATGCCACCAACAACATTGAAATTGGTAAGCTGAGGAAGAGTCCTAGAACAGGTTGAGAATCATAAGGGATCCCAAACTTTTCTGCTGCTAACATGAGTGATTTTGAGCACTATGATTCACATGTGAAGGCTTGATTTCTTAGCTATTAAAAATAAAAAAAAGAGGAAGAAGAAGAATTTAATGGTATTTCAAGTTCTTTCTTGAGATATCATTAAATTCAATTCTATTCCTTGGAGAGGATGAATATGCTTGGGAATGGATTGTCAGCAAAGAAGAGGAAAACTCACAATGAGATGGAGTAACAGTAACTTCAGCAATGAACTCTAGTGTCTCAGGGATGATGATGATGGCACAGGATAGGGTAAATTTCAAATTGGCTGTTCATGGGGTCATTATGAGTTCTGCTCGATTCAACGGCATCTAACAACAAGTGTTTCCTGATGCTGATAAGCTTTAATAGTATTTCTATTTTTCTTCACATTGCTTAAAACAAACTGATTGTATAATCTAGCCAGAGAACATCTTTTTTTATTAATTTTAATGAAAGTTTACAGAGACTTAGGGTTTCCATTCATTCATTGTTGTGCTTTTCTCCATGCCCCTCCCCAATTCACTCTTCTTGAAAAGTAAAACTCTTTGATTGTTATGCAATCCCTCCCCCAAGTCCACTCCAGTCAGATAACATCTTCACATACTTTGAGCATATTGCCAGGAATGGCCAGTCCTTGGAAAAAGCCATAATCAAAAAAGGAAAAAGACCCTCAACAAAGGTCTCTCAACAAGATAGACTGACACAGTGACTATAACAACAAAGTTGGAGACTCTGAGGATGGCACAGGAGAAGGTAACTATGGGCTCAAGTATATCAGCAGAGATGATGAGGATGGTGCAGGATAGGGCAGGGTTCATATCAGTTCTGCATAGGGTCACTTCTGAAGCACATAGTAACAACAATTGAATTATAAAATACTAGATCATCAGGGGTTTTTTACAAGGTTAATTTCTACTATTATACATTTAGAGAGCTCTGGTGACCTAGTGGTAAGAGGCTGCACTACTAACTCACATAGTTAAAATCCACCTGCTGCTCTACAAGAAAAAAATGGTCTATCTTCACTTCTGAAAACTCACTGGAGTGTCAACTAATTTGATTCTCACTCACTGGCATACAACTAAATACAGTTGTCTGTCATTGTTATGTACCATTGAAGCACCCGCAACTCATAGCTACCCTGTGTACAATAACTCTGAATCCTGCCCTATTCTGAGCCAGACTCATTTACTTTGACACACGTAATCCCACTGCCCCAGTTACTGTGTCAGTCCATCTCATCTAGGATCTTCTTCTCCTGCACTGTCTGTCCACCCTTCTGAGCACAATGTCCTTCTCCAAAGACTGGTCTCTCCTAGCCACATGTACAAATTTTGTGAGATGGAGCTTCAAAATGCTTTCCTTCACTTGGATTTAGGGTCAGCAAACCTCAAGCACAGTTACCACTTCATGCTAATGGGGCCTAATGAATAGGTCTTGCATCCTGTACAGCTCAAGTTTTAGTTGTTCACCCTGACAGAAGATGATTATGAAGAACAACTTGGTTATCTACTTCCAAACATCAGTCAAAGAAATCCTTCGTTATCTAAATGAGCATAGAGCCAGCTCCACATCAGCTTTCTTGCTATGAGCCATTAAGTCAACTATAACTCATAGTGATCCTCTGAACAACAGATCTGAAACTTACCCTCTCTTGTGCCATCCTCATAGTCTCCAACTTTGTTGTCATAGTTACTGTGTCAGTCTATCTTGTTGAGACACCCTTGTTGAGGATCATCTTTTTTTGATTATGACTTTTTCCAAGGACTGGCCATTCCTGACACTATGCTCAAAGTATGTGGTAGTCATTGTGTGACTGTATTTATCTTGTTGAGGGTTTTCCTCTCTTATGCTGACCCTCCACTTTCCCAAGGACTGGCCTCTCCAAACAACATGCCTTAAGGGTATGAAATGAAGCTTCATAATCTTTATCTCCAGTCTATCATGATTATACTTATTAGCCCAGTGGCAAAGGTTATTTTTTTTTTTCTTTCTGTTGGCATGTAATCCATACTGAAGGCTGTATTTTTTTCTGTTGTTGGGTTGTTTTTTTTTTAATTTGTTTTGTTTTTATTTTCTGCAACAAGATTGTTCATCTTATAGATGTAGAAAAAAGACAGTAACAAAGGTCCATGTATAATTGGGATGGAAGTTGCCTTCTCTGAGAAAAGCACAATTTTCATACCATTCATTTTCATTTTAAAATGTTCAAATATACAAGAAATCATCTACAAATATGATTGCAGGGTATACTAATCAAGAAAAATGAAAGAGTGATATATAAATGGGGATGAAATAGGAAATAATTTTAAATTACTTTAGGAAATTACTTATCCAAAAATAATTTATCCACTATAAAAGAACTCTCTTTAAAATATATTCACATATAGATTATTATTTCCCTTTTTATCCCCTAACAAATTTGAACCACATGTAAAATGCCTAACAAATTTGAGCCAAATGCTTTTAAATTAATAGTGCAAGTTCTTAGCAATAGGTCTTCAGAACTTAAATTGATATTGAAAGGGAGAGAAATTTCAACCCGTATATGTTACACAATAGGCTTGATTGTCCAAGAAAAGAGACAGCTCACGTTACTATGCCTCTATTAAGTGATATTCTGGTGTCACACTCTGAAGAAAACTGTGTTGCGAACCCAAAGGTAATCATGCTCTGGTGGTTTGAATCCATCAGTTGCTCTGCAGGAGATAAATGCGCTATCTTTTCCTTTATGATTTACAATCTCCAAAAATCTGTTGTAGAATCAACTATGAGTTGTTCCCAATGCCATGGTAATGAGTGTGTGAATGTATTTAAAAACTAGGTAATTTTTTTATTATTATTTCTAAGTAAAACTGCAAGTTTGTTTTTTGATTGGATTTTATTTTTAAGTGAAAACTTTCAGCTTATTTTAATGCTGCTATGCAAAATGGCACAGAGTTTTTATCAATGCCAAATGACTAGGAAACAAGTTGATAGGTACTTTCCTTACTAATGAGGGGTATGAAAGGCTTACCTAAAATCTATTGTAAAGACATGCAGGCGGACATTTACAGGGTGATATTCAATGATGTGCAACATCATGAGCAAGCACAGTACAAAACTAAACCGCTTCTGTCTAGTTTCCTCCCCCAGCATGATATATGAAAAATAAAAGTAAGAATCAATACACATTTTTTATTTTTCCTGCATGTCCATATTAAGTGAGCAAGAATGTGGAATACAATGACGACATTAAGCGCATGACAAATTATACAGCAAAAATCTGTTCCTTCTTAATTTAAAAATTAGCAATCAAACCCATAGCATAACATTTCATAGATGCAGAAGATTTTTGTAAAATTTTGGCATGGGTTTTGAATTTTTCACCACAGAGAGAGGAATGATGAAAGTTGTTTTGATGATAAAGGATGGAAGGAATACAGAATATTAGCATTTTCCTCATGCATTATATTCTGTTAGTACGATTCAGTAAGTTACCCTTAGAATATGCATTTTTCTGAGAATTTTTAAGTCATACCAACCGAAGTTACTTAAAATTTAAGGTCATTCTGTTGTTATTGTTGTTGTTAAGTGCTGTTGACTTAACTGTGACTTATAGAATCCTATGAACAACTCATCTTTTCCCATTCTCTCCCCAAACTCCTTCCTTCTATATCTGTCCTTTTTATGACAACTTTTATACAGTATTTTCACTCAACATTATGTTCTCCAGGATCACCCATGTTGTATAATGTTTTACGAGTTCATTATTTTTCACTGCTATGTAATATTCCATGTGTGAATGTACCATCGTTTTTCTAGCCATTCATTTGTTGATAGGCACTTGGTTTGCTTTTATCTCTTAGCTATTGTGAATAATGAAGCAATAAACATGGCTGTGCATATATCAATTTGGATGGTTTCTCTGGGTTTTTTAGGGTATATCCCCAGTAGTTAAATTGCTGGACCAAATGGTATTTCTATTTCCAAATTTTTTAGTAAATGTCAGACCATGATCTATGGTAGCTGCAACATTTTACATTCCCACCAGCTGTGAATAAGAGTTCCAATCTCCCCACAACCTCACCAGCATCTATTGTTTGTTGCACTGTTGGACTTTGCTGTTGTTGCTGATGTGAGGTGATGTCTCACAGTTATTTTGATTTGCATTTCTCTGATAGCTAGAGATTTTGAACATTTCTCCATGTGTTTGTTTGCCATCTGAATGTCTTTTTTGGTGAAGTGTCTGTTCATATCCTATGCCCATTTTGTGATTGGGTTGTTTACCTTTTTCTTGTTGAGGTTCTGAAGTATTCTATAAATTTTAGATATAAGTCATCTGTCAAACATGCAATTGTCAAATATTTTTTCCCAGACTGTGGGTTTCTTTCTTATCCTGTTGGAGAATGTTTTGGCTTTTTGTTTGGTTTGGTTTGGTTTTTTAATGCCAAGGGAATTTGATTTGTTGAAGGTCCCATTCATCTATTTTATTCTTTTCCTGGTTTTAGGTTTTTCATTATCATTAGACTGTTCATGCTGTGGGTTAGGGCTTCTAGAGTTGTTCCTAGCTTTTCTCTGATGATTTTTTGGTTTTACTTTTAGCCCTTTAATCAACCTTGAGTTGTTTTTGCATATGGTGTGATGCACGGGTCTTGTTTAAGTTTTCTACAAATAACTTTCCGATTTTGCCAAAACCGTTTGTCAAAGAGACTTTCATTTCACCACTGTTTTTGTCTCCTTGTCAAGTGGATGATTTCCAAAAACAATTTTTATGGCTGTCAATATTATTCAATCCAGGTGCAAATTTTAGTGAAGTTCAAAATTATCGTAAGATAGAAAAAAATAGTACAACCTGTATGCAATCACAATTTAAAACAGCAAAGACTCATTAATTCACTCTATAATTACTTGTGAATGGCATATTGCAATGGTACCACAGAGCAAATAAGCCTTGCTTTCAGGAAGTTACTATCCTAGTAGATACTCTCACCATTTGGCATTTTAATAATTGTGTTATTTTGCCATATTAAGTATCCATCAACACCAATAATAACCTACACACATGAACATAATGTTTTAATCTGATAGAGCTTTTAATAATAATCTAGAGATATTGAATACAGTTGGTTTACCTTGTTAGAAGCTTCAGTGCAATAGTATTTAGCAAGCTATACTACTAAACTAAAGGCTATATATTTTTCCAGTTTCCAGCAGCTCAAATCCACTAAAGATTCCAAAGGAAAAGATATGTTCACCGACTGCAGTGTCAATTAAATAGTTGGTAGTGATGACACAACGTGGCTTGCTCAAACTGAGGAGGATCTGAAGCACTTGCTGCAGAAGGTCAAGAACTACAGTCTTCAATGTGGATTGAAGCTCAACATCATGAAAACAAAGATTCTCACCAATGGGCTAATATACAGCATCATGATAGATGGTGAAGAGATTGAGATGTTAACAGCTTCAGTTTATTTGGCTCTTAAATCAACACTCTTGGTAGCAGCATCCAGAAAATTAAAAGATGAATTGGAAAGTCTGCTGTCAGAGAGCTCTCCAAAGTACTGAAGAGCATTGATATCAGTCTTGAGACTAAGGTGGTTGAGCTGTGATGCTGGAGATGAGTATTAAATATACCGGGACTGCTAAGAGAAAAAAACAAGTTTGTCCTGGAGAGGGTGAAGCCAGTCTGCTCCTTGAAGGTAAGGATTCTGAAGCTTTTTCTGACATACTTTAGACATGTTGCAAAGCTGGATATGTCTTTGGAGAGGGATTTCATGCTTGTGAGGGTGGAGGGACAGTGCAGGAAAGGAAGACCCTCTATGAAGTGGATTGATTCAGTCATTGGGGTAATGCAGATAGGTGTGTCAGAGATAGTAAGATTGACACGAGATACAACATAGGTTAGGGCTTTTGTACATGGGGTTGATATGAATCACAGGCTACTCAATGGCACAAAACAACAACAACAACAATAACAATGCAACTTAACTCAGTTAGAATTCTACTCTTGATACTACTTCATTGAGTTTCTTAAGTTGTAAATCTTTATAGAGACTCTCTTATTATTCTCTTTTGAGGTCTGACAGATGTAAAACGACCCAAGAACTCCTTTTCAATAGCATCAAACAGTGCATAATTTGAGTTTGTGCCCAAGAAGTCTGGTATACAGCATTATCGACAGATCTCTATAATGAATGCCTGAAATAGACATAATTAAGGAATCAGTTTTACTTTTAAGGTGCCAAGATAACCCATCTTTTCTTAGTCCTGTTCCCACTCTGTAGCAACTTAATGGCTTGTACCTTTGATCAATCATATAGTCCCATTTAGTGCTATGCACCTATTGTCTGAGAAATTATTTGCTCTCAATTCTTGTTTTCTAGATAACTGATGGTCTTTAACCAGTTACAAATTTTGAGATATTAAGTCCATAGAAAGTTTCACTGCTAACCCAAAAGGTCTATTAATTTCTGATGTTTTGAATACACCACAAGCTCCGAGGGATAAGGATGAGAAATCTTCTTCTGTTAAGATTTTCAGCATTGGAAACCTGATGGAGGATGCTATGAGTCAGAATTGACTTGAGATCAATGATTGAGTTGAACTTTTTATTGAGTTTCCACTTCAATAATTCATGAGTTTGTTCCCACTCCAGCTGTCCAATCCAGGGAATTATCCAACTCCTTGAAAGTTGTTGTTATTTCACTACATTTCTGGTGTCTTCCTATGACTCAACTTCTAATAATAGAAGCCGGGCTCAGCCAAACACTTGTCTTTGGTACTTGTGTCATAGATTGTGACCCTAAAAAATAAACAATGACAATAATGGCTTTGGGAGACCAGACAGGATGCATTAAGTTTTCTAGTAGATACGTAGGTACCTGCAGCCTATTGGAGTGGGTGATACAGCAAATCCTTTGCTCAGTTATAGGTGAGCCAGTGCTTTCCCACACAGGGTCTATGGAGGGTTTTGACTGGTTCTTACCCACCATCTTGTTTCTTGTTCATACTCATTTATCCAGAAATACTTGTTCTTGTTCTTGTCATTGCTTTGTGCTATTGAGTTGCTTGCAACTCATAGAGACTCTGTGTACAACAGCTCTGAGCCCTGCTCTGTCTTGAACTACACTAATTGTCTCTGACACACACACTCTCATTATCCCAGTAACTAAGTCCATCTCATCTAGGATGTTCCTCTCCTGCACTGTCCCTCCATCCTTCCAAGCATGATGTGACTCTCCAAGGACTGGTCCGTCCTTGCAACATGTCTAAAGTATATCAGATGGAGTGTCAGAATCCTTGCCTTCAAGGGGCAGCCTGGGTTCACACTCTCCAGAATAAACTTGTTTGTTTTCCTAGCAGTCCATGGGTATATTCAATATTCTTTTCCAGCACTGCAAGTCAAAGAATCAATTCTCTTATCATCTTTAGTCATTGTGTAGCTCTCTGATGCATAGAAAGTAATTGTGAAGACCATAATTTGGGTCAGGTGCACCTCAGTCTTCAGATTAAAATCATTGCTTTTCAGTACTCTGAAGAGTTCCCTGACAGTAGGTTTTCCCAATGCAATTAGTCCTTGGATTTCACACAGCATAAGAAACTGGTAGCCCCTTGAAGCATTCAAAATCACAGAAACTCAGAATGCTTGAGATAAAAGCCATCATATCAAGGGCTGGATAGGGGGAAATAGGTGTTGAATAGAGTTTGTGGGAGTAAAAGAGAATGCTGGTGGAGCATGGAAAAGAATGTGTCAAGACACACGTCAAGGCAGGGACAACATTGAATCTATTGGTTTGTGGTTTGTTTTTGTCTTTTTTTAATTGGGAAAACATCTTTCATCTGCTGTTTCCCATAAAATGCTTGTATATCTGATACTGTTCTAAATCTGAACAGTCAAAGTAAGACAGACTAGGAAGAAGGATTGGCCATTCATTTCAAAACAGCAGGCTTTCAAAAATTCTATGTTCAATAGAACACAGACAAGTAAATATAACAACTGAGGCTGAACTCTAAAGTACAGAAACACAAAGGAAGAGGAAGAGTTGCAAGCAGATACTAGTTATGGGAACATGGAATGTGAGAACCATGAATATAGGGAAATTGGATATCCTTAAGAAAGATATGGAATGCATAAATATTGACACACTAGGTATTGGTGAAATGAGACAGACTGATGTGGGACATTCTGAGTTAGATGATCATATAATCTATTATGATAGAGATGAAAAGGTAAGGGAAAATGGGATTTCTTTCATAGTTAAAAAAGTAATTTCTAGATCCTTCTTATAATACAATGTTATGAGTGACAGGATAATATCCATACACATATAAGGAAGTCCAGTGAATACCATCATCATTCAAATATATGCACCAACAACTGGATGCAAAGAGGAGGAAATAGAAGATTTCTACCAAACTTTTCAGTCACAGATTGCTCAAACAACAATCAGTAATGAATAATAGGTGACTGAAATGCAAAAGTTGAGAACAGAAAAGAAGGATCAGTAGTTGAAAAACATGGACATGGTGACAGAAATTAAGCTGGAGATAGAATGATATAATTTTGCAAAATCAACAATTTGGTCATTGAAAATACATTTTATAAGAAACATAAATACAAGCTATACACATGGATTTCATCTGATGGTATGTATAGGAATCAGACCGATTACATTTGTGGAAAGAACTGCTAGAGAAGCTAAATATCAGCAGTGAAAATTAAGCCAGGTGCTGATTGTGGAACACACCACCAACTACTCATATGCAAGTTCAAGTTGAAGCCAAGGAATATTAAATCCACAGGAACCAAAATTTGACCTTGAGTCTATCTCACCTGAATTTCAGAACCATCACAGGAACAGGTTTGAGGCCTTGATCACTAATGAGCGAAGACCAAATGATCTGTGGGAGGATATCAAGAATATCATGAAGAAAGGATGCAGGGGGCAAAGACAAAGGAGAAAGAAAAGACCAAGACAAATGTAAGAAGAGACTCTGAATATTGCACTATAATGCTAAGAAGCCAAAGCAAAGGGAAGAAATAAAGATATTAAGAAGATGAACAGAAGATTTCAAAGGGCAGCCAGAGAAGACAAAGTAAATTGTTATAATGAAATTCGCAGAGTTGGAGTCAGAAAACCAAAGGGGCTGAACTAACTCAGCATTTCTTAACCTGAAGGAACTGAAGAACAAATCCAAGCCTCCAGTTGCAATACATAAGTATGCTTTGAGCAGAATATGGAATGATCCTGGAAGCATTAAAAGAAGATGGTAAGCGTATACAGAGTCATTGTACCAAAAAAAAAAATTGGCAGACACAGAAGAATTTAATGAAACAATGTATGAGCAAGGGCCTGTAATGATGAAGGAAGTAGTTCAAGCTATTCTGAAAGAATTCTCAAAAAACAAGTCCCCAGGAATTGACAGCATACCAATTGGCATATTTCAACAAATAGGTGCCACTCTGGATGTGCTCACCAAGTTATGCCAAGAAAACTGGAGAATAACCTCTTGGCCAACTGATTGGAAGTTGACCGGACCAAGTGTGGAGATTATTGAACAATATCACTAATATCACATGCAAGCAAGATTCTACTGAAAATTATCCAAAAACTACTTGAACAGCACATCAACAGAGAATTTCCAGGAGTGCAGGATGGGTTTAGAGGAGGCCATAGTACTAGGGATAGTGTAGCTAATGTTAGATGGATATTAGCTGAAAGTAGGGAGTACTAGAGGAATGTCTATCTGTGTTTCATTGAATATGCAAAGATATTTAACTGTGTATATCACAATAAACTATGGCTAACTCTGAGTAGAATGGGAATCCCAGAACACTTGATTGTGCTTATGTAAAACCTATACTTAATTAGATCAGGAGGTATTTCTCAGAACAGTGTAATAAAACACTGCATCATTCAAAATTAGGAAGGGTGTAAGCCAGGGATGTTTCCTATATCCATAACTTTTCAACATACATGCAGAACAGATTATCCAGGAGGCTGTGCTGTATGAGAAATGTCACATCAGGATTTGAAGAAGACTCACCAACAATTTCCACGATGCAGATGACACAACCCTGCTTGCTGAAACTGAGAAGGACTTGAAGTGCTTGCTGCAGAAGGTCTAGGATTGCAGTCTTCAATATGGGTTGAAGCTCAATATTGAGAAAACAAAGATTCTCACCACTGGGAAAATTGGAAGCATTATGATAAATGGTGAAAAGATTAAGATTGTTAACAACTTGTCTCTAAAATGAACACTCTTGGTACCAGCAGCCAGGAAATTAAAATTTTTTAAAAATTGGAGAGCTACTGGCAAGAAGCTGCGCTGCAATCCCAGAAGTGAGCGGTTTGGATCTACCAGATGGTCTGCTGGAGAAGGAGGGACAAGCCCCTCCTGTTTCCAGCCAGATCTGATTTCGCAATACACACACATGCGCGCACGTGCATGCACACACCACCACCAAACAAACAAAAAACCTAATTGCATTGGGAAATTCTGTTGCCAGAGACCTCTCCAAAGTATTGCAGAGCAGTGATATCAGTCTGGAGACTAAGGTGTGCCTGATCCAGGCCATGGTTTTTGCAATTACTTACTATGGATCAGAAAGCTGGACATTGACTAGGGATTATAGGAGAATTGATATTTTTTGAGCTGTGGTACTGCAGAAGAGTACTGAATATACCATGGTCTGCTAGGAGAACAAACAGGATTGTCATAGAGAGTGTGAAACCAGGCCTTTGGACATTTTATGAGCAGGGACCAGTCCTTGGAAAGGGATTTCATACTTGGTAGGGTGGAAGGAAAGTACAAGAGAGGAAGACTCTCAATGAAATGGATTAATTCAGTGACTGGGGTCATTGGTGTCAGAGACAATAAGGTTGGCACAGGATAGAACAAGTTTTGGGGCAGTTGTATATAGGATTGCTATGAGTTGTAGGTGACTCGACAGTACATAAAAACAGCAACAAAACCAAGAGTGCTGATTGTGGAACCAAGCAAACTGAATCTGTTAACAATCTCAAATTTCCTCACCATCTATTATGATATTGCCAATCAGGCTCATGGTGAGAATCTTTGTTTTCTTGAAGTTGAGGTAAAATCGATATTTAAGACTACAGTCCTTGACCTTTTGCAGTAAATGCCTCAGGTCCTCCTCAGTTTTGACAAGCAAGGTTATGTCATCTGTATAATAAAAATTATTTATGAGTCACATTGTTCCTCATATATCCCAGTCTTCTGTGTGATCTGTCTGCATATAGATTGAAAAGTTATGGAGATAGGATGCATCTCTGGCATACATCTTTCCTCATTTTGGACCCTGTAGTGTTTCCTTACTTTGTTCTGATGACCCAGAATCATAGAATATATATTTCCACTCTCTGATAAAGAATGCTTTCTTGGTTCAGACTGTATTTATTCTTAAATAAATAGAGTTTTATTTGGTTGATAAGAATCTTTGATGTTCCTTTATTAGAACATTTTGAAAAATATAGAAAGAGAATTGATACCAGATTTTGGGTAGACACTCCAACTTTTAACAATCCAGCCTCATATATCAGAGTGGTACAGTATTCTATAGGATTTTCAATGGCTGGTTTTGGTGGTATGTTGGTTTTTTGTTTTTGTTTTTTTTTTTTTTTGTTGGTTTTTGTTTTGTTTTCTGAAATTGATGGTGGTACGGTTACCAAATAGTGCCTCTTCTTTTGAGGTACCTCTTGGTTGACTCAAACCTACATACATTTTATTAATTATAAAATGTTAACCATTTGTGTCACTCAGAGAATCCAAATAAATATTCTCAGTGCTAGGTAACAAGGATGGACTAAACCAGTTAAAAGTGACTGTAAACGGATCAAAGGCAGAACAGGGAAGGCTCTACTGGATTTCTGTTAAATCCACAAAAGAGAACTATTATCATCATTAACATACTCACTACCAAACAAATAACTACAAAGTCAGACATGCCCACTCCCCAGTAGATGCTGCACCTACTTCTACTAGGTTTGATGTTTATTACAAATTGATTCACAGTTATGAGGTTTATTATGGAAATAATTGGTGCCTGAGGGAGACAAAGGATATCACATGGTTTAAATCTAGTTCAGCAATCTCAAACCAGATTAACAGCAAGGAAAAATTATTCTAGTAATTCAGAGAGCTTTTTAGTCAACAAGTGCAAGTGTAGCAAGATATATACAAGAAATCTAATGGTTTCCTCAATTGTCAAGCAAGATGCATTTCACAGCAGCCACAAACCAACTCTTCCTTCAATCATCCAGCAAGCAGAATCTTTAACTGTCACTTTGTCTCCAAGGCTCTGTAAGAATACACCTCATTACAGTCTCTTTACAGTTAGCCAGCTCTCCTCTCTTATGCTAACCTCATAGTTGTTGATGATGTTGAAGATGGTGATTAATGGGTGAACCATGTGTCTGTAGTTGAGGTAGCTGGAGTTCATGCCCCCAGAGAGGGCTAAGACAATTGTTTTAAATCCATATTCAAAAATCCTAACAGGACAACCAGCACAGACAAATTCAGTATGGGAAGACATTGGCCCTGTTGTATTAAAGCAAGGATGCTGTAGTTTCAATTCCCACAGGTTGGAGATACCCACAAGAAATTTTATGGATTATTTCAAGTCTTCCAAAGCCATTGTTTGTTTTCATTTTCTTTATTTCTTAGGGCCAGAGAAAAGTTTTGGTTTCTTTCTGGTTTATGAGTTTGTTTGTTCTTTTGGGTTTTCTTTGGTTTTTTTGTGGGGGGAGTGGGGATTGTTTATTCAATAATTCATGGAGGTTTTTAATAATAATGTTTTATTATTTTATTTTTTATCATTCACATACATTCTGTTTCATTCAACACATTGTATTTTATACTACCATTCATATACACTGTATTTTATATAATTATTTAATTTGAGGAGAATGGGAATCCAGAACACTTGCTTGTGCTTGTGAGATACCTATACTTGGACCAAAAATCAGTCCTCAGAACAGAGCAGGGAAACACTGCATGATTCAAAATTAGGAAGGGAGTGCATCAGGGATGAGTCCTGTTTCCATACCTTTTTAATTTATGTGCAGAACAGATCATTTTGGAAGCTGGGCTTTATGAGGAAGAATGAGGCATCAGGATTGGAGGAAGACTAATCAACAACCTACATTATGCAGATGATACAACCTTGCTGGCTGAGACTGAGAAAGTCATGGAGTGCAAGGACTGTATAGTCTTCAATATGGACTATTATTTTCTCTAGTTTTAATAGTGAATTTGGGTTTTGTTTCCAGTCTGTGATCCATTTTAAGTTACTTTTTGTGTATACAGTAAGATGTGAGTCCTGTTTAGTTTTCTGTATATAGATATCCATTTTTGCCAATATCGTTTGTTAAAGAGACTGGGATTTCCTCATTTAAAGGCTTTGTTTCCTTTTTGTTATCAAGAGACAGTAGGCATATGCATTGATTTCAGAGTTCTCAATTCTATTCCACTGGGTCTATTTGGCTGTCATTGTACCAATAACATACTGTGTGAAAAACTACAGCTTTGTATTAAGTTTTGAGATCAGAAAATGTGATAAGTACTACTTTGTTCCTTTTAGAAGAGTGTTGCTTAATCGAGGTCACATTTCTTTCCAAATGAAATTGGAAATTGCCTTTCTTATCCCTTGACGGAAGAGGTTGATCTCTATATCAGGATTGTATTGAACATGTAGATTGTTATTTTTACAATGTTGAGTCTTCATATGCAGGAACAGAGAATATTTTTAGATTTACTTTAATTTTTATTGTTTCTTTTTAAAAAAATTTTTTAGCGAACAAGAATTAATTTCATACAATCCTTGCTTTATGTTGTGTTTCTTATTTTTTCCTCTAACAGTTTTTGTAGTTTTCCATATAGATGTATTTTGGATGTCAAATTAGACTTATGCCTAAATATGTAATCTTGTGCTTGTATATTGAAGATAGTATTGCTTTTATTGCTTCCTTCTCAGTGATTTATGTTGTTATTGTTAGTGTTGTGGAAAAATCTACCTGACTTTCCTATGCTGATCTTTTATCATATAATCTTGCTGAATTGTTTTAGAAGGGGTAGTTTAGACAAGTATGACTCTTAATGACCCTCTGATCAGTAGATCTGAACCCTATTCTATGCTATTCCATGGGCGTATTCTTACAGTCATTGTGCCAATCTAACTCCTTGAGAGCTTTTATCTCTTTCACTGACCCTTGAACGTTCCAAACATGATGTCCTTTCCTATGTAAATGTGTGTCATAATAGCATACACAAAGTATGTGAGATGATACTTCATCATTCTTGCCTCTAAGAAGCACTCTGGTAGCTCTTTATCCAAGATCCATCTGTTTGTTCTTTAAGCAGTCAATGGGATATTAAATTGTTTTCTAACACCACAACCAAAAGGCATAAATTCTTTTTCTGTCATTCTTATTCACTTTCAGCTCTCA
>NW_006400051.1:966286-968537 GCF_000299155.1 Elephantulus edwardii | reverse complement strand
GCCTGACATACTTTGGACATGTTGTAAGGAGAGACAGGTCTTTGGAGAGGGACATCATGCTGGGCAGAGTGGAGGGACAGCGCAGGAGGGGAAGACCCTTTATGAGGTGGATTGTTTCAGTGATTGGGGTAATCGGGATGGATGTGTCAGAGGCAGTGAGATTGGCACAGGATAGAGCAGGGCTGTTGTACATAGGGTCACTATGAGTCGCAAGTGACTCGATGGCACATAACAACAACAACAACAACAACAACAACAAATTAATGACTCACTAGGTTGCACATGGAGCAAACAACTTCCACTTTTTTGGTCTAATGCAAATAGCACTTGTTTGGTAGCTGTTACTTTTGACTCAATACAATAGAACCAGACAGTAAGATAATTTAAAAAACAAAACAAAATGAAAAAATAGCAAAGATTGGATGTGACTCATAGATGACCTTCCAGTGAGTTTTTAGAGACTATGAATAGCAGGGGAGGAGATTGCCCATCTTTTTCCCAGAGTGCAGCTGCGAGATTCAAAGCCTTTGGTTGGCAGCATATCTTTTTACCACTACACTACAAGACCTTCATTCAAAGAAGTTACTCATCAAATCCAATGTCTTGGATATTATGCACACATGACACATGGAAAGATTAAGTAAAAATGGATTTTAGTTTCTTTGGTGAACCAGAAAGATATTAGTATTAGAAAAGGAATCTGTAAAAGCACCTACCAGTGCTCCTATGTTCCACAAGAGTAAAATTGTCTTTCAAAGGATTTGTTATGTGCCTTCAAGTTGCCTGTAACTAAACACTGACCCTCTGTACAACAACTCTAAACCCTGCTTTGTGCTGTGCCAAGAAGATACAGATATAGAAGAAATAGGAGATATAGAAGAAGGTATGTTGTCCTTGTTGTTGTTATGAGCCATCAACTCACTTATGACTCATAGCAACCCTATGGACAAGAACCCTAAACCCTGCTCTATCCTGTGCCAACCTTATTGTTTCTGACACACCTACCCTGATCACTGAAGAAGAAGAAGATATATAAGGATAAAAATCTTACAGTAGTTCCACAGATTTGGTATTGACCAAATAATTAACATTCCTAACATTTGTAATTTTGTCATAATGTGGTGACTTTCATGTTACTATGATACTCTAATGTTATGTCATTAGTATCACAAACACAAGTAGGATAATTTGTTGTGGAAATAATCCAGCAGAGATTATTGACTAGATAAGAGTAATATTAAAGATAGCTAATAAAAAATGTATAGATAACAAAATAATGTTGTCCAATTAAATACAAGCATTCAACAATGCAAAAAATGGTGCAAGACTGTTGTACATATATTTACCATGGTTTGGAGTTTGCTGTGTGGCAAATCACAATAATCATAGTTGTAGTTTGAAGAATTTCTGCATCAGAGAGCAAAAGAGTGGAATGTCAAATTCATATTCAGGTGAACACTGAAACAGCACATTCTGACAGATTCTGGAAGAATGGCACCATGGATTTCCAAAATTATTATAAAATAACCTATCAGTTAAAGATGGGTTTAAATTAGACTTTATCTCCTTGCCCAGTTTTATTAACCTCCCTGAGTATCCAAATCTCCACCTTTAAGATAAAGGAGGTGTTGTTAGATTTCCTTAAGACAGTTACAACCTATAGCAATTTTACATAGAAAAGAATGAAAAAGTGCTTAGATCTACTCCATTCTCATAATCTTTGGTATACAGAGACCATTTGTTGCTTCCACTGCATTGTTATCTCACTGAGGAACTTTATTTCCCCCACCAATATTTAAATTTACATCATGAAGTTCATCTCCAGGAATTGTTTTATCTCCCACCTAATAGTATACCCAAATTAAGTGATACAAAGTTTTGAAATTTCCCTTCTATGGAATATTTTGGCTATACTTCTTCCAAGATATACTTTCTCATTCTTCTGCAGGTACATAGCATATTGAGTATTCCTAGGGAATATGATACTTCATAGGCATCAAGTCTTCTTCAATCTTGCAAATAGACAGTTAAACTTGAAAATAGTATAGGGTGAATCAGGCATAACTTACTTCTTTTTTAAAAAATATTTTATTAGTTTTAATGAACATTTACAGAGATTTTGGATTTCCATTCATTCAGTGTTGCACTTTTTCTCTACCCCCACCCCCGAGTTCGCTCCTCTCTTTGAAAAGCAAAAGACAGTTTAATTCTCAAAGTAACATCTTTGCTAATTAACAATTTTTTTCTATAA
>NW_006400051.1:961622-962170 GCF_000299155.1 Elephantulus edwardii | reverse complement strand
AGCTGGAGAAGATTTTCCCACATTCCTTACATTCCTAAGATTTTACTTCCGTGTGAATTCTTCTATGTTGGGTAAGGGTAGCTGATTGGACAAACATCTTCCCACACTGCTCACACTGGTGCGATGCGCTTTTTGATTTCCTGACTGCTGGAAACCTTTCTTTAGCGTTTCCGGCAAAATAAAATTAGTATTTTTAAAAATACGACAAACCTATAGAGCACAATTCTACTCTGACACACATGAGTTGCTTCAAGTCTAAATTGACTCTGAAGTAATTGGTTAATAAAAAAATGTGCTAACTAAAAAAAAAATGTCTAATATTGAAACGATAGTAACTGACCCAATTGCTTAGAATATAACAAAATATTTTTCCAAAAGGTATATTTTATTTCTAACATTGTTTACATTCAAAAATGCATGATAATGATAAAAACGAAGTGTAACTTTTATATTAGTGTTATATTTTTTGTTGATCTACAATGGACTGCCAAGAAAACAAATAGATTCATCCTAGAGAGGGTTAAACCAGGCTGCTCCTTGGAGGCAAG
>NW_006400051.1:933497-948452 GCF_000299155.1 Elephantulus edwardii | reverse complement strand
TCTCACACACACATTTTGTCCAACACCATTGATTTTAATCAACCACCTGGACAACTGACTGGTAGAGATCCATATTTGTTCCCATTCCAAAGAAAGGTGGCCTAGAGTCTAATTAACAATTTTTAAAGTCTTTCACAGTAGATTTTTCTAATATAAGAGTCATTTACTTCTTGGCTGTTACTTCCATTGGTATTGACCAAGGAACAAAGTAAAATAAAATTCTCAACAATTCCAATTGTCATAATGGAGATTATTGATACAATTATGAGGTTTTTGTTTCCTATAGGTTGACGTGTTATCCATACTGAAGGCTGTTGTGTTCATCAGTAAATGCTTCATATCATCTTCACTTTCAATTTCATTTGTATAGTCTTCATATTGTAGGCTAAATTAGTCTCCCACTGATCCTAACACCATGTTTTTCTTCATCAAGTCTAGTTTCTCAAATCATTTGTTCAAAATACAGACTGATTATGTACAAATAACACAATTATAATGAGCATATTTTCTGATTTAAAACAACACAGCATTTCTTTTTTTCTGTTCAAGATATTGAACATGTTTAAAGAATGTATGCATATATAATTAAAGGCTGTTTGAAAGACAGGAAAGAGTAAAAATGATTATAAAATTTTTAGCCTGAGATTAGAAAGGCTTTTTTGTCATAATATTGTTGTTGTTGTTGTTGTTATGTGCCATGGAGTTGCTTAAGACTCATAGAGACCCTATGTACAACAGCCCTAAACCTTGCTTTATCTCTGTCCAACCTTATTGTCTCTGACACACCTATCTCTATTACCCAAGTGATGGAATCAATCCATCTCATAGAGGGTCTTCCTCTCCTGCTTTGTCTCTCCACCCTCACGAGCATGATGTTCCTCTCCAAGGAATGATCCTGCCTAACAATATGTCCAAAGTATGTCAGATAAAGCAGAATCCTTGCCTCCAAGGAGTAGCCTGGCTTCACTCTCTTCAGGATGAACTTGCTTGTTCTCCTAATATTACATTATTAAATACTCTTCTCCAGTACCACAACTCAAAGGCATCAACTCTCCTTCTAGCATCCCTAGTCATAGTCCAGCTCTCTGATGCATAGCAACTAATAGCAAAGAACATGGCCTATATAAGATACACCTTAGTCTCCAGACTGATGTCATTGCTCCTGGACACCTTGAAGAGGTTTCTGACAATAGACTTTCCCAATGCAAAGTCTTGTTTTGATTTCCTGGCTGCTGGTACCAATAGTGTTGATTGTAGAGCCAAGCAAACTGAAGCTGTCAACAATCTCATTCTCTTCATCATCCATCATGATGCTGCCAATTGGCACAGTGGTGAGAATCCTTGTTTTCTTGATGTTGAGTGTCAATCCATATTGAAGGCTGCAATCTTTGACATTCTGCAGCAAGCACTTCAGAACTTCCTCAGTTTCAGCAAGCAGGTTTGCATCATCTACATAACGCAGATTTTTGTAGTTTACTATTAACTTAGTACATCATGACAACTAAAACTATATCTACATTGACTTTTGTTGTACTTTTATTTTAAAAGTCACAGAAAAGTGATATTTGAAATAAATAATTCATAGCAACACTATTATATGGTTAATTCTGATAGCATGCCATTAAAATACAATATAGCAAATAGTTCAATTTTATACTTTAATTAACTCTTCAAAAGTAATAACTGACAATTGTCCTTGATCAAGTTAAACACTATACTTAAATGACCGATAGTTTTTACATCATAAATGGAGATTCACAGAAACAAGCTACTGATTTATTATTAACTTTTTTCTTTCTTAAGTGTTCTCTTAAGGATTAAACTGAAAGTAAAAACCAAATCCACTGCTATCAAGTAAATACTAACTTGCTGTTAGGTTCTCTATGATAACAAAGACTGTTGTTGTTGTTGTTGTTATGTGCCATCGAGTCACCTGCAACTCATAGACACCCTATGTACATCAGCTCTTAAACCTCTTTATCCTAATCTCATTGTTTCCAACAGACCTAATTTCTTTTCTCCAATTAGTGAGTCAATCCATTTCATCCTGGATCTTTCTCTCCACTGCTGTCTCTCTACCCTTCCAAGCATGATGTCCCCTTCCAAGAACTGGTTCCTCCTGGCCGCATGCCCAAAAGTATGTGGGACAAGCATCAAAATCCTTGCCTCTAGGGAGCAGGCTGATTTCACCCTCTCTGGGCAAAACTGTTTGTTCTCCTAGTAGTCCATGGTATGTTCAATTTATCTCCAATATCACACTTCAAAGACATCCATCCATCTTCTCTCATCCTTAGTTATTGTCCAGCTCTCTGATGCACGTGGTAAGTAATTGTAAAGATGATGGTCTGAATCTAGTGCACCTTCTTCTCCAGACAGACATCATTGCTCTTCAGGACTCTAGAGAGTACCGTGACAGAAGACATCCTCGATGTAATTCGTCTTTTGATTTCTTTCTTGCTGGTGACAAGAGTGTTGATTACACAATTAAGCAAGTTGAAATTATCAACAATCTCAATCTCTTCTCCTTCCATCATGAAGCTGATAATTGGTCCAGTGGTTAAAATATTTGTCTTCCTGATGTTTGCTTCAATGTCTTCTGAAGACTACAGTCCTTGATCTTCTGCAGCAAATGCCTCATGTCTTCTTTAGTTTTATCAAGCAAGGTTGTATTATCTGCATAACACAGGTTGGTGATGGGTCTTCCTCCAATCCTGGTTCCACATTCCTCTTCATAAAGTCTAGCCACTCAAACAATCTGTTCTACATATAAATTAAAAAGGTATGGAGATAAGATGCATACCTGACACACAACTTTCCTGACTCTGAAACAAAAAATAAAAATTCTTCAAAATAGTGCTAAAGTATCCTTTTTGAAAACAAACAAACCCAAAATCCTTTGCTTTTGAATAGTTTGTGACTCACGCAGAACTTTCACTAGGTTTCTGAGGCTTTGAACTTTAATTGGAGAAGACTCTCTTACCATAAAGCAGCTGGTGGGTCCAGATTTCCGACCTTTTTGTTAACAGTCAAACACTTTACCTCCTATGCCATGAGGACTACTTGAATGTCTGTTAGATTTATATTTTTCTTGTTAGTAGATTAACAATAAACATTTGCTCTTTTAGATAACATCCTTGCAATATTCAACTCCCTAAAAGATCTGGAAAATGACTAAAGATGATAGAAGAAGAACCAATGCCTTTGGTTTTTCTCAATTGAGAATGATATTGGCTCTCTACCTTCTTAAGAGTGACCAAACAAGGTTTTCCACTTTCACCACTCCTTTTCAATATTGTATTGGAAGTACTTGCTAGGGCATCCAGGGCTGTATCTGTTCATTTAAATGTGTCAGTTGGTATTCCATCAATTTCTGGGGCTTTAGTTTTTGCCAATTTCTTCATAGTACCTTGAATTTCCTCCTTCATCACCAATGCAACTAGATGATACGTTGTTTTAGAAATTTCTTCTTTGTCAGCAAATTCTTTTTTTATATAGTGTGTCTACATACATCTTTCTAATGCTTCCTGGTTAATATAATATTCTGTCTATATGATCCATAATATTGTCATTCATAGATTATATTGTTGTTGTTGTTGTTATGTGCCGTCTAGTCGCTTGCGACTCATAGCAACCCTATGTACAACAGCTCTAAACTCTGCTCTGTCCTGAGCCAATCTCATTGCCTCCGACACACTCATCCCGATTGCCCCAGTCACCGAATCAATCCATCTCCCAGAGGGCCTTCCCCTCCTGCACCTGCCCTCCACCCAAGCATGATGTCCCTCTCCAAGGACCAGTCTCTCATTACAACATGACCAAAGTATATCAGACAAAGCCTCAGAGTCCTTGCCTCCAAGGAACAGCCTGGCTTAACCCTCTCCAGGATGAAACTGTTTGTTCTCTTAGCAGTCCATGGCACCTTCAGCACTCTTCTCAAACACCAAAGCTCAAAGGCGTCAATTCTCCTTCTATCCTCCTTGGTCATTGTGCAGCTCTCTGATGCACAACAAGTGATTGCAAAGAACATGGCCTGTACCAGATGCACCTTTGTCTCCAGAGACACACCGTTGCTCTTGAATACTTTAGAGAGGTCCCTAACAGCAGACTTTCCCATGGCAACACGCCTTTTAATTTCCTGGCTGCTGGTGCGAAGAGTGTTGATTGTGGAGCCAAGCAAACTAAAGCTGTGAACAATCTCAATCTTTTCACCATCCATCCTGATGCTGCCAATTGGTCCAGTGGTGAGAATCTTTGTCTTCTTGACATTGAGCCTCAGTGCATATTGAAGGCTGCAGTCCTTGACCCTCTGCAGCAAGTGCTTCAGGTCCTCCTCAGTTTCAGCAATCAGGGTTGTGTCATCTGCATAACGCAGATTGTTTATGGATCTTCCACCAATCCTGATGCCACATTTCTCCTCATTGAGTCCAGCCTCCCGGATGATCTGTTCTGCATAGAGTTTGAAAAGGTATGGAGACAGGACACATCTCTGGCGTATGCCCTTCCCAGTTTTGAACCATGCAGTGTTTTCTTGCTCTGTTCTTGGTTCAAGTATAAGTTTCGCATTAGCATGATCAAGTGTTCTGGGATTCCCATTCTTCTCAGAGTCAGCCACAGTTTGTTATGATCCACACGGTCAAATGCCTTTGCATAATCAATGAAGCCCAGATAGACATTCCTCTGGTACTCCCTGCTCTCTGCCAAGATCCAATAGATTACATTAGTTCTTCAATTTATCCAGCTTAAGAAATACTGAGCGAGTTCGTCTCTTTTGATTTTCCAATTTCAGCTCTTCACACGTTTCATTATAATACTTTTCTTTGTCTTCCTGAGCTGTCCTTTGAAATCTTCTTTTCAGCTCCTTACTTATCCAATTTCTTCCCTTTGTTTTGAGTTCTCATCATTCTAGTACAATATTTAGAGTCTCTTCTGACATCTATCTCAGTCTTTTGTTCCTCCTTTTTCTTCATAGTGATCTTTTGCATTCCTCCTAAATGATATTCTTGATATCTTCCTACAATTCATATGGTCTTAGTTCATTAGTATTGAAGATTTCGAACCTGTTCCTGAAAGGTGTTTTGTTTGTTTGTTTGTTTTTCATTTTATTTTAAATTCAGGGAGGATAGAATCAAGGACAAATTTTTGTTCTTGTGGATTTTTTTACATTTTCTTTAGCTTCAGTTTGAACTTGCATATGAGTAGTTGGTGGTCTGTTCCATAAGCACCACTTAGCCTAGTTTTCCTAGCTAATTTTGATCTTCTGCAACAATTCTTTCCATAAAAATAATTCAACTTATTTCTGTGCATACCATCAGGTGAAACATATGCATAGAGTAACCGTTTATGTTTCTTATTAAAGGAATTTGCAATGAATGCATCATTTATTATACATAATTCTACCATTATATCTCCAGACTAATTTCTGTCACCAAGTCCATATTTTCCGAGTACTGATCTTCATTCCTTGTTCCTAACTTCTGTATTCCAATCACCCATTATTATTAATGCATATAGGTTGCATATTTGATCAACTTCTGACTGCAAAATTTGGTATAAACCAGCTATTTCTTCTTCTTTGATGCTGGATATGGGTGCATCCACTTGAATGATAGTGGTATTAACAGGTCTTCCTTGTATGCACATGGATATTATCTTGTTTGTGTTGTTGCTGTTCTTTTTCTTGTTATGTGCTGTCAAGTTGCCTGTGACTTATAGTGACCCTATGTACAACTGTCCTAAACTCTGCTTTATCCGACACATCTAACCCCATTGCTCCAGTCACTGTGTCAACCCATCTCTTCGAGGGTCTTCCCTCTTGCGCTGTCCCTCCATCCTCCCAAGCCTAATAACTCTCTCTGAAGACTGGCCCCTTCTCTCAACATGCCCAAACTGTGTCAGATGGAGCTTCAGAAGAATCCTTGCCTCAAAGGAGCAGCCTGATTTCATCCTCTCCAAGATGAACCTGTCTGTTCTCTTTACAGTCTGAAATATATTCAATACTTATCTCCAGCAACACAGGCCAAAGGCATCAATTCTCCTTCTATCATCTTTAGTCATTGTGCAACTTTCTGATGTATAGCATGTAACAACAGTGTATCTCAAGATAGATTAAGAAATGGACTTTTTAATTGTGAATGCGACCTTGCTTTTCCTCAACTTTTTATTTCTGGCATAGTAGATCATATGACTAATTCAAAATGTTCCATGCCAATCCATCTAATTTGACCAATGCCTTGTTGTTGTTGTTAGGTACTGTTGAGTTCACTACAACTCATAATGATCATATGAATAAAAGATATGAAACCTGTTCTGTCCTGTGCTATCCTTACATGTCCTGACACACAAGAGCCTATTGGTGGCAGTTATCATATCAGTTCCTCTGGTGGAAGGTCTTCCTCTCCGTTGCCAATCCTGCACCCTTCCTAGTGTCATGTCTTACTCCAATAGCAACATGTCCAATGTACTTCTGCTTCATCATCTCCAAGACACATTTGATTGTTCTTTTGGCTGCCCAGGGGATTTCCAGTGCTCTTCTCCAACATCATGGCTCAAAGGCATCAATTCTTCTTCAATCATCCTGTTCATTGTCCTGCTCTCAGATGCATAATAAATTACTGAAATGACTTTAGCCTGAATCAGACACACCTTAGTCTTCAAACTGACACCATTAATTCTCAGTAATTTGGAGAGGCCTCTAACTGCAAATTTTCCCAGTGCAATGCATTCCTTTATTTCCTGACTGCTGGTACTAGGCTGTTAATTGTGGATCCAAGCAAGATGAAGATGTTGACATTTCCAATCTCTCCGCCAATGTGCAGTGTGACAATACTTAAGCTTTTAATCTATTCCTTAGTAATTCCCACTTTTTTCTTACATTCATAGTTCTCACATTCCATATTCCAATAGTTTGTTTTCCTATAGGAGGACACAGCTTCTGATGCCATATCTGCTACCCTAAGTGTGCTATATTGTACATAGCATTTCTAAGGCCTTTTTTTTTTTGGAAGCAGGTGGCTAATTTTTCTTTCTAGTCTGTTGCTACTTGGATACTTAGCTTAGAAGAATATCTGATAGACAAACATTTTACCAAAAGGGAAAATGAAAGACCTTTTCAGGTTACACAGCTAATAAATTCAGGGTTGCTCCTGCCTCCCATCATTATATGTGTCATAGTCCCATTCCCAGCCCCCCAGTATTCCTCTCATATCCCTAACCTTACCATGCCTCAAAAACACCTCTCTCTCTTTTCCCCCTACTAACAGCGATATGATGACTCAAGCCTCTGGCCACTTCTACCCCTCCTCTCCCCCCCCCCCGGCATTATGTCTCTACTCACCAGTGATGTTGGTGCTCTGCAAAGGTCCAGGGCAGGTCAGTGGAAGCACAGGCACAGACCAGTGGGGTGGAGGATGGGGCAGGTACAGGCAGACAGATTGGGAGGGTGCGCAGATGTCATTGATGGACGAGGAAGCATGCTGATCACCACTCTGTATAGAAAGCAAGAAATAAACATTTAACTGAACAAAGGTATGTTGTTGTTGTTGTTATGTGTTGTTGTGTCACCTGGAAATCATAGCAATCCTATGTACAACAGCCCTAAACCCTGCCCTATCCTGTGCCAATTTCATTTTCTCTGACACCCTTACTCCCATTATCTCACTCTCTAAATCAGTCCATCTCATCGAGGGTCTTCTTCTCTTGCTCTATCTCTCTACCATCCCAAGCAAGGTGTCCCTTTCAAAGGACTGGTCCCTCCTTGCAACATGTCCAAAGTATGTCAGACAAAGTTTCAAAATTCTTTTCTCCAAGAAGCAGCCTGGTTTCCCATGGTATATTCAATACTCTTCTTCAGCACCACAGCTCAAAGGTATCAATTCTCCTTCTATCCTCCCTAGTAATTGTCCAGCTCTCTGATGCATAGCAAATGATTGCAAAGACCATGGCCTGGATCAGGCACACCTTAGTCTCCAGACTGACATAAATGTTCTTCAGTACTTTGGAGAGGTCTACTGCACACAAAATCAGGGAAAATGTTTACCAAGGTTGGCTTTTTTTGTCATATATGTTCACTATCTACACAGAGAAAATAATCTGAGAAACTGGACTATATGAATAAGAATGTCACATGAATATTGGACGATTTCTCTCTAGAAACTTAAGTTGCTGGAGAGAAGTGAAACAGACTTGAATTAATTACTGAGGATCAAAGACTATAATTTAGGTATGAATTACAACTTGTATGAAAAATTTATTTTTAATGTATACTGCACTGAAACAGAGGAGGGAGAAAACTGTTTAAAAGAGATATATAACTAGGTATTTCTGTCATCACAGGAGACTAGAGCGAGGGCTACATGGTGGAGGGGACCTGGGGGAGGGTTTGTAAAACAATGAAAGAATCTTTTCTTTTACTTTTCCATAATTTTTGGACTCATGTACTTATAACTTGTTAGTCAAATTTGTGCCTTCTAGGTTGCAACACCCCCATGATACATCTTCAAGGATATGAACATGTACGGCCAAGCACAATCAATAAGAGTGCATCTAAATCCCAAAATCAATCTCCATAATAGTCTATGTGTTTCCTACTGCCAAAGGGGCCCTTTAGAGTAGTGAGAGGAGATCTTCACCCTGAAACCCACAGCGTCCCTTTTCAGCAGGAAGTAGCTAAGAGAATACGCCATCCCCTTTTCCTTATGACTCAGGGTGAAGTCTCTCTCAGGGAGGAGTGATAGGGAATGGCAAAGGACACACTGACAAAGAAGATTAATCAGAACTGGCTTTGACAAGCACTGTGGCATTTGGACAAGAACAAACTGGGAGGAGGGTAGAGAGAATAGTGCAACAATGAATGAATGGAAACCCAAAATCTCTGTAAATGTTTATGAAAATTAATAAAATATAGAAAAAATATTATTTTTATAATATTTAATCTAAAACTACCTCTGATGGCTTAATGGTGAGGAATTGAGCATCAGTGCAAATGGTGGTGATGGTGGTGGTGGTGTGTGTCATGGAGTTTGAACCAACTCATAGGTAACCCTTTAGAGAGTTTTTAGACAATAAATATCATGGAAGGTCATTGGCCATCATTCTCCCACTGAGCAGGTGATTCAAGTCCACCATCTGCTTCCTTAAAAAAAATGGTATTCTTCTCCCATCCTATTTATTGACATTAAAAAGCCACTGGATAAACTACCTATTGGTCAGTTCTAAGTGGATGAAACACAAGAACAACAGAAATTTCTATAAGGTGGAGACTAATGATGTTCTAGATATTCAGATTTTCTGAACTGCTTTACCATTCTATTTTATGTGATGTAAATTTTTTTCTTTTTGCCCTCAATCAAATAGCTCCTAGCTTTGCCTTTGGTTTCTAGTTTTCACCAAAAGGTCTCTCAGAAACTAAAAAATGTCAGGGAAATGGCTCACTCAATTGCTTATAGTGTAGGCCAATGCATGTGGTATGGAGTCTGCTTAATTGCTGGCTATCAGATATCATCTGTTGGCTATTAGAGCAGCTGAATCAGGATAGATTGTGTATCCAGAGCAAACCAGGATTTAAATATCCACAAACATCCCTCTATATAGGATATCAGAGTTATAAATCATACTTCCAGATTGTAGTTGTTAGGTACCATCAAGTCAAGCATGATTTACAGTGATCAACAACAGATCTGAAACCTATCTTTTCTTGTGCCATGCTCACAATCTCAGACACATCCAAGCCCATTGCTACAGTACCTATTTCAACCCATGTGGTTGAGAATCTTTCTCTCCTTTGCCATCTTTCACCTTCCCAAACATGATGCCTATCTCTATGGAATAGCCTCTCTTAGAAATGTGCCCAAAGTATGTGAGATGAAGCTTTATCATTTTTTTCCTCCAATGAGCATTCTGGTTTCACTTTCCTCAAGACATACCTGTTCTTTTGGCAGTTCATAGGATATTCAACACAATTCTATAACACCAAAATTCAAAAGCATCAACTCTACTTCTTTCATTCTTAGCTATTGTCCAGCTCTCACATGCATACCAAGTGATTTAAAAGGCTATGGCATGAATCAAGTTCGCCTTAGTCCTCAAAATGACATTGTTGCTTCTCAATAATTTGGAAAGGTCTCTGACTACAAAGTTTCCCAGTGAAATATGTCTCCTAATCTCCTGATTGCTAGTATCAAGTGTATTGGTTGTGGATCCAAATAATGATTGCCTCCAGGTGAACTAAGTATTTAGCAAGAGAACTCTGGTGGTATAGTGTCAAGAAGATGTACTGCAATTCTAAAAGTGCATGATTTGAGGCCACCAACTGCAATGCAGGAGAAGGATAGACAATCTCCTCCCATGCGATTAACTGCCTCTGAAAACCTGCCAGAGGGTCAGCTCTTTTAGTAGAGTAGGACTTCATTGTATCCTATCTTAACTCTACTTCCTTTGAACTGCAAATAACGCATTCCCAGATGAAGTCTTAAAAACAAGTATGCTAGAACCATAAAACAAAAAGCTATGACTGGAGGGACCATCTCACTTAATTCACTGTACCACACACCTTGAACTTGAACAGTAGACAATAATATGAAAAATTGAGAAAAGATGTAAGTTATCAAAAATTTAATTTTACTTGGATTAACAATAAATGCTCACTGACTTCAGTCAAAACTCAAGCAAGTTATTACACTGGGAAAATCTGCTTTAAAAGGGCATGTTTAGAGTACTAAATAACCAGGATGTCACTTTGATGTTTAAGATATGCCTGATTCAAATCATCATATTTCTATTGCTTCATAAGAATGTGAATGTTGGGCAATGGATAAGGGAAATTAAAGTGATGACATCTTTAAATTATGGTATTGGTAAAAATTTTAAATACACCAAAGACTGTCAAAAGAAGAAATAAATCTGTCTTAGAAGTGTAGCGTCCATAGCAAGTTTGTGAGATTTGATCTGACATAGTTTGGGCATGTTATAAGAAGAGAATAGTCCCTACAGAAAGACATCATGGGTCGTAGAAAGTCAGTTAAAGAGAAAGAGCTTCACTACAAACCAGCTGACACAATAGCTACAAATCTGAGCTTCTGTGCAGCACAGATTGTGAGGATGACAGCCTAGGTTAAGATTTTGTTCTGTTGCACATAGAATAGCTATGAGTTGGAGTTATCTTGTTGGCACTTAGCAAAAATAAAGGGCACTTAATAGACTTGGGATGATTAATTCTAAGCAGATATGCCAAGAGAACTCAAAGTCCAAAGAATCATGTCTATCAGAGAGGAGGAGAAGGCCAGGGATAAGAGTGAAACAGTTTTCCAGTTACTTGATAGAGCTGAAATTTCCTTCTTTCTATTATCTATCTATCTATCTATCTATCTATCTATCTATCTATCTATCATTTATCTATTTATTTATAAAAAATATATTAGGACTCATTAGAGAGCTCTGGAAGTCTAATGATAAAGAATTGTTCTACAATCCAGGATGCTTTTGTTCAAATCTACCAGCTGCTCCACAGGAGAAAAACGGACAATCTTCTGTGCTATTAAACTGCCTCTGTAAACCTGGTAAAGGGTCAGCTATGGGTCTGTTCTGACTCAATGGTAAACAATAACAATAGGAATCATTACAATAACCTCTATAGTTGGGTCAGTAGGAGTATCCGTTTTTCTCATTATAGCTAAAATGTCCTCATCAATACCACTCTATGTATTTTCTTTTGCCAGTTAAACACCTTTCTATCTTTTAAATTCAATGACAAAAAGGGAAGGCTAAACATAATATTAGGTATTCCTCCATCTTTATACTATAGTGCCTTGAACTGAGTAGGTTCACAAATACATATCTGAGTTGAATCTTTAACATCATCTAAAATGGTTCACCTTTCCAGTAAAAGGCATTTTTCCCCCTCTAAGGAAATTTGCAACACATGGATGAGAATTTCCCCATTATATCAGTTGCAAGGAATCATTATCAAGATTGAGAAAAAAAACCCAAACCAACAAACAAAACCAAAACCGACATAGAATAAAAGAAAAAGAGATCTTTTAACATTTCAAGGACATTGAATTTTCTTTTGATTAAAATAGACCAGTTGGAACCTAAAAGATTAAAAAAAAGTCACTATTAAAGGAAAGAAAAATCTTTGTTTCATTTAAAAAATATCTACTGATTATGAAAATATCTAGTGAAAACTGAAATCTTCAGTGACATCTGAATGCCTCTATAATAAAAGGCCAAACAAGTGAAGAATTGAATTTATAAATTACATAAATATTAAGCTTCTATTTTGATGTTTGGTTCTATTATCTGTATTAGAAAAAATATATTTTGTAAAATATTGGGGTTGTTGCATATGTTAATGACGTCATAAATAAAATAACATTTCTAGTGGAAGAGATTGAGATTGTACACAGCTTTAGTTTGCTTGGCTCCATAGTCAACAGTCTTGGCACCAGCAGCCAGGAAATTAAAAGGTGCATTGTAATGGGAAAGTCTGCTGTTAGGGACCTCTCCAAAATGCTGAAGAGCAATCGTGTCTCTTTGGAGACTAAGGTGCGTCTGATACAGGCCATGGTCTTTGCAATCACCTGTTATGCATCAGAGAGTTGGACAATGACCAAGGAGAATAGAAGGAGAATTGATGCCTTTGAGCTCTGGTGCTGGAGAAGAGTATTGAGAATACCATGGACTGCTAGGAAAACAAACAGATTTGTCCTGGAAAGGGTTAAACCGGGTGGCTCCTTGGAGGCAAAGATTCTGAGCCTCCTTCTAACATACTTTGGACATGTTGTGAGGAGAGACTGGTCCTTAGAGAGGGACATCATGCTTGGGAGGGTGGAGGGACAGCGCAGGAGAGGAAGGCACTCTCTGAGGTGGATTGATTCAGTGACTGGGATAATTGAGATGGGAGTGTCAGAGACAGTGCGATTGGCACAGGACAGAGCGGAGTTTAGGGCTGTTGTAAATAGGGTCGCTGTGAGTCGCAGGCGACTCGACGGCACATAACAACAATAACAACAATGTAACTCATGGGAAAATATTTTCTATTAATTAGAGTCTAAGCAAAGGATGTGCAGTCTCCACCCGTGTGATTAACTGCCTCTGAAAACATGCTGGAGGGTTAGCTGTGGGTTGATTCCAACTTGAGGTTACACAACAAGAACAAAGAAAAAATATCTGTGTTTGAGTTAAATTTTATTTTCATCTGTTCATTATTAACTGATAAAATAGAAATACAGAATTAATTTCTGGAGGAAAACTGGTCAGGCTAGCTGACATATAATCAAGTGGACTTAATTTACAAATTGACTTTTTTTGCATAGCTGTATTGATAAGTTGGAGTTTTGTGTTAAAGGTCACTAGGGTTAAATTTGAAAACTACATTAAAGCAACAAAACAAATTTTTAACTTTCAGTCCTACAGTGATGCTTATTTGTGAGGAAAAAATCGAAGAAATAACATGTACAGCTATAACTCAGCTTTAACTAGTAGTGACATAACGAGGTTGGGTCACAAATTATATTTTACGGAAGAATGGAAAACTATTAGAACCAGAGTATAAAGGATAAGAGAAGGATTTGGGCTGACACTGCAAGTACGTATAGATAAGGTGTTAAGTCCAGGCCGTGCATTGAATGTAGAGAAGATGGAAGGACTGTACATCCATGTATAGGTAGACTAGGGAATCAGTAAGCTAGAGCAGCACTAAGTCATATAGTAAATGTAACCTACTACTGCTTTGAGGGCAGAAAACTCCGCTACCTGCTCAATTTTTTAAATTGTTTTTATTTATTTTGTCTGTGTAGTGTTTAATGTTATGGGTCAATTTAGTTGGGTTATTATTGTGAATAGCTTGGAAGATATTAGACTGATTGTTTTCCATATCTAACCGAATAGAATAAGATTGCCTTCCGCATATGATCTGATAAAGTCAGCCAGTCAGACAAAAGCTCCAGTGAATCCTGTTCAGCATTAGTGCAATAGTTGAGCTTCCTTTGATAGATGAGTGTTGTCTTAATCTGAAATTTATTGACTAGAAATCAAATCCGTGCCTTCTGAGTCAAAAGCAAAATTTTACCTCTAAATAAAAAAGATTCCCGTGTGTTTGTTACACAGAATTCAGTAAATATGAAATCAGTACGTGAATGACCACCTGAGGAAATTTATAACTAATTTTGTATTTATTGATTTCTGTGTCTATATATTTGCACACACACACACATGCATGTACACACTCTCAAAAAACTCAGGATTGTGTAAGAGGGTCTTAGACATGATGTCATTTAGAAAATCGGTTCTACCTTATGTTAAATTAGTTCTCTTGCCAGACAAAGTGACTCTAAACTCTCCACTCTAGGAATTGTCTAGGCAAGGACCTTAGCTACTTGGAGCCAGTATTGTTTGTTTTCTAAATAGAACAGGACAAGCTGAAAGCCTCTCGGCTTAAGTGATCAAAGACAACCTAGCTCTGATGTAATTAGCAACCTCTCAGCCACTGAAAGGAATGTTTGCATGTCCTAACATGCAACATTCAGTGCTTCTCTATTGTATTTTTGTTTGCTTGTTTGCTTGTTAACAGCACTAGAAATGTGTCTGCATTGGGAAAGAGTGAATTATGATTTCACAGTAAAGTAGCTAAAGAATTCAGCTGCTAACCAGAAATTTGGCAGTTGAAACCCACCAGCTGCTCCGTGGGAGAACAATCAGGTGGTCTATTTCTTGGAAAATTTGCAGTCTCAGAAATCTTGTGGACACTGTTACTATGAGTGAAAAAGGACTCAATGATAGTGAGTTTATCAATTGTAACAAATGTATCAAATTAGTATTAGCTGTTAATAATAGGGAAATCTCTGGAATTAGAGGGAAATACATGGAAACTATGTATTTTATGGTCTTTAAAAAAAAAGATTCCTAAAACTAAAGTCTTAATTACAAACAGGGCCAAACAAAAAAGTTTACTTACTGATT
>NW_006400051.1:926680-930897 GCF_000299155.1 Elephantulus edwardii | reverse complement strand
AAGAAGAAGAAGAAGAAGAAGAAGAAGAAGAAGAAGAAGAAGAAGAAGAAGAAGAAGAAGAAGAAGAAGAAGAAGAAGAAGAAGAAGAAGAAGTCGTCAATGGTAAAGGAGAGGATAATTAAAAGAACACTGTTGTGTTGCAAAATTTTCCAATCCTTGGGAACAAGTTGCCATTTTGGGGGCATCTATTTTTTTTATTCTTCCCTTTTGTGTTCAGACACTGTGTTCTTGATAATATTTCTTCTCTTCTTTAGCCACAGTCCTCTCCTTTTTTTTTTCAGAGAGAATATTTTTTTTATCAGAACACAGTTAAAAAAATTAGTATCTACTGCTTTCTGGATCAAATTAAATTTTCTTTCTTTGACATTTCAAGACATATTTTTGGAATTGCAACCCCATCACCATCTTGTTCTTGTTAGGTGCTATCAAGTTGACTGAGACTCATAACAACCCTATGAACAACTGGACCTTTTCCTATCCTGCACTGGCCTTTCTGGTCTCCGTCATGCTTAAGATCATTGTTTCTCTCACTGTGTCAGTTCATCTTGTTGTAGGTCTTTCTCTTTTACTCAGACTTTCCAGCTTGCTGAGCATGATGCCCTTTTCCAAGAAATAGCTCTTCCTGACAAAATGTTCAAAGCATGTGAGACAAAATTTCTACCTTGTTACCTCTAAGCAGCACTTGGATCTTACTTCCTCCAAGACAGAGTTGGTTTTTGGCAGTCTATGGGATATTCACTATGGTTCTCCAACACCACAACTCAAAGATTTCAATTTTTTATCTTTCACATACTAGGAAGTAACTGAAAAGAGCATGACTAGAATCAGGCATATCTTAGTTTTTAAATTGACATTATTGCTCTTTAGCACTTTGAAGAGGTCCATAACAGCAGTTTTTTCCCTGTGCAACTTGTGTTTTGATTTTCTGACTGCTTTTAGTACGGGTGTTGATTATGAATCTAAGTAAGATGAAATTGCTGACAACTTCAACTTTTTCTCTCTTACCATGTTTCTTATTGGTCCAGTGGTGAGGATTTTATTTTCTTGATATTGAGATGTAATCCGTATTGAAGGCAATATTCTCTCACCTTCTGCAGCAAGTGCTTAAAGTGTTCTTCATTTTTAGCAAGCAAGGTTGTGTCATCTGCAAAATGCAGACTGTTGATAAATCTTCCTTCAGTCCTGATGTCACATTCCTATTCATGTTGTCAGTTTCTCAAATAATTTGCTTAGCATAAGACTGAGTAGGTTTGGGAGCTCTTACAACCTAGTAGCAAGAAGCTGGGCTGCTATCCTGAAGGCATGAGGTTCAAATCCACCAGATATTCCAATGAAAAAGGAACGACGATCTCCTCCTGTGCCAGTTGGATCTGATTTGACAGTACACAACAAGAAAAGAAGAAGAAGAAGAAGAAGAAAAAAGCCACAAAGATTGACTAGGTTTAGAGAAATTATATAACCTTGACACACACATTTCTTAATTTTAAACTCTGAGTGTTCCTCTGCTCTGCTCATACAATAGCCTCTTGGTGTGGGTATGTTGTTGTTGTTGTTATGTGCTGTCGAGTCGCCTGCGACTCATAGCGACCCTATGTACAACAGCCCTAAACTCCGCTCTGTCCTGTGCCAATCGCACTGTCTCCGACACTCCCATCCCAATTATCCCAGTCACTGAATCAATCCACCTCATAGAGGGCCTTCCTCTCCTGCGCTGTCCCTCCACCCTCCCAAGCATGATGTCCCTCTCTAAGGACCGGTTTCTCCTCACAACATGTCCAAAGTATGTTAGACGGAACCTCAGAATCCTTGCCTCCAAGGAGCCACCCGGTTTAACCCTTTCCAGAACAAATCTGTTTGTTTTCCTAGCAGTCCATGGTATTCTCAGTACTCTTCTCCAGCACCACAGCTAAAAGGCATCAATTCTCCTTCTATCCTCCTTTGTCATTGTCCAACTCTCTGATGGATAACACGTGATTGCAAAGACCATGGCCTGTATCAGACTCACCTTAGTCTCCAAAGAGATACCATTGCTCTTCAGCACTTTGGAGAGGTCCCTAACAGCAGACTTTCCCATGGCAATGCACCTTTTAATTTCCTGGCTGCCGGTGCCAAGACTGTTGACTATGGAGCCAAGAAAACTAAAGCTGTGTACAATCTCAATCTCTTCACCATCCATCCTGGTGCTGTCAATTGGTCCACTGGTGAGAATCTTTGTCTTCTTGACATTGAGCTTCAATCCATATTGTAGGCTGCAGTCCTTGACACTCTGTAGCGGGTGCTTCAGGTCCTCCTCAGTTTCAGCAAGCAGGGCTGTGTCATCCGCATAACGCAGATTGTTGATAAATCATCCACCAATCTTGACCCCACCTTTCTCCTCATAGAGCCCAGCCTCCCGGATAATCTGTTCTACATATAGGTTGAAAAGGTATGGAGATAGGATGCATCCCTGGCGTACGCCCTTCCCAATTTTGAACCATGCAGTGTTCCCTTGCTCTGTTACCAGAAGTCCAGGCTGGTTTCAGAAGGGGTCGTGGTACTAGAGATATTGTAGCTGATGTTAGATGGATCTTGGCTGAAAGCAGGGAATACCAAAGGAATGTCTATCTGTGTTTCATTTACTATGCAAAGGCAAAGGTGTAGGTATAGGTTTTGTAATTGTTTAATGAACACAATTACATGTCTGATATTTCTATTATTCTCAATGTTACCTAAAAATTCTTATGACCACAAAGTCAAATGCTCTGCATAGACAATAAAACACAAATAGAAATCCTTCTAGTATCTCTGTTTCAACCAAAATCTATTTAGCATCAGCAATGCTATCCCTCCTATGATGGCTTCTTTAGAAATCACTTTGAATTTCTGATCATTTCCTATATGCTTCCGAAGCCCCACATTCACAAAAACAAACCATGGGTCTGAGAGTCTGAACCAATGTCTAAAGAGGAGAAAACTGGTCATAGAGGCACAGAACCAAAAGCATCTGAAAGGGCCAGAGGGAGTAAGAATAGCATTGCACCTTATTGCTCCAGAGTATACAGATAAAGAGCATGTAGCCCTGCCTCATTGTGCCTGTAAAGCCACACCAATGGCAAGAGGTTCATTTATTCATTGTTGACTCACAGATTCACAGTCGTGGTGGTACTGAGAATGGGGTTTATTAGGGAAGTAAGTTAGAGAGTGGGAGAGGCAAAAATTATCTCATAGTACAAGTCCAGGTTTATATCAAGAGCCCCAAGGCACAATTCTTCAATTAATCTAGGTTCTAGTTTCAGTTCAGCATTCTAATCCAAATTATCCAGAGAGATTTGCCTCAGAATAGTTATAACCAAATCCAGCTGAGTTTGCCTCAAAGCAGTTGAATGCCAGCTTCCCTTCAAGAACAGCCAAATCTTTAACTATGGCCAACACAAAGGCAAGAGCCTCAGATCAGACCTTGCCACCGTTTGTCCACAGCAATGCTACAGTCTCTCCACAACCAGAGTCTCATTTTCACCAGGGTCTTGTCACCATGAGCCTTGCTCAACTTGTCTTGCTGCTTCATCTTGCTGCCCAGTATGGGAAGCACTCTTTCTCTTATTTTAGTTCCACGCATGTTGGTGATTTGGAAAAGCATACTGATTAGCAAGACCATGTGTCAGCAGTTAAGATAGGTGGAGAGACAACTAACTATAACTGCTAAAAAAAAGAGACAGCTTTTAGGCTAACATCATATTTTAACATCTATTTTGGATGTTCATTTCCCCTCTGTTTTTGTAATGGCCTTTTGTTTTCTTCATATCCTTGATGGCACCCCACAACTCATCTAGTATTCACTCAAATTGTGTCTCAAACTTGTTGTGAAAGTGATTATTATATTCAAGTGAGATAAAGTAAAGGTTATTTTTTGGTTCTTGAGATTTGGTTCAACTTCCATTTCAATTGAAACTTCAATCGTGTTTTCATATGAGGAATTTATAATCTGTTAACAGTCACCCCTGGCCTTATATTGACTATCTTATCCATTGACTTTACAGTCCATTATAGGCATTTTGAGCAGCTATCCGGCCAGAGAGGGAGGGGAAGGCGTCACTGGGCAAGGTCACCTCGGATAACAGCAAAGAAGTCGTCTTCCAGATCAGACACAGCAAACCCGGCCAGAGAGGGAGGGGAAGGCATCACTGGGCAAGGTCACCTCGGATAATAGTGAAGAGGCATCTTTCAGGTGCACAGAAAAA
>NW_006400051.1:921293-923550 GCF_000299155.1 Elephantulus edwardii | reverse complement strand
ACCCTCTATGAGATGGATTGATTCGGTGACTGGGGTAATCGGGATGGGTGTGTCAGAGGCGGTGCGGTTGGCGCAGGATAGAGCAGGGTTTAGGGTTGTTGCGCATAGGGTCGCTATGAGTCGGAAACGACTCGACGGCACATAACAACAACAACAACATCCACGTGGAATAAGAAAGCCAGAGGGTGATGGTAGCAGCAGTAGTGATATCCATGCAGCTGTACAGATTTAATTCTCCTTTTGTCCCTAGGCCCATTTCCACTCCCATACCCTCAACACTTAACCCTTCACTTTCCTCACCCCCATTTTCACCCTCCTCCCCTCTTTCCTACCCCCACTCTCCATCTTTTCAAACCCTAGATCTACTTCAGGCCATGTTTTACACTTTCTTGTTTCTGGAGATGGAAGTTCTCTGATCCTGTGGACTACATCCCTCCTTGCTTATTATCAGTCCTCAGATTAAAGGGGTCACCTCCTCTAACTGGGAGACATTCATTGTGTGGACCGGCAGACACTGCTTTTAGCCCAGTGTACTAGCCTAGACTTCTGTGAGGGCAGAGAATCTCTTGCCTAAGCTGAGTGTTTCACCTCTTGACATACCTTCAGGGACATTTTCCACAGCATACATGTTTATTTCATAGTATGCATTTTCTTGCTTCTTTTATTGTTTAATTTAATGGATACAGTACTTATCTATGAGTTTGGTTTTTGGAGGCTGACTTGTGTGTTGCTGTCTGTTTTATAGTTTGTGTATGTGTATGCTATCTTGATTATAATTCACTCTTATGGGTATAGTACTTGAGTCAGTTTGCTGTATTGTGGTGACTTTCAAATTGCTGTGATACTGGAAGTACCATCATTGGTATTTCAAATACCAGGAGGGTTACTTATGTTGAACAAGTTTCAAAGGTGCTTCCTGACTAAGACAAACTAAGAAGCAGAATTGGTCTTCAACTTCTGAAATAATAGGTCTTTGAAAATTCTGTCAATATCAATTAAACCTATTAGATAAAGTACTTGTAGTAGAGCTGGTCAGATTTAGAAACACTTAAAAAATGTGTAGGAAAAAAATGCAAATATCCATTAACAATTGGAACATGGAATTGTATCAACCTGTGTTACACAGATGACAAACCTTGCTTGCTAAAACTGAAGAGAACATGAGGAATTTGTTACAGAAGGTCAAAGACCTTCTTTAATATGGATTCAAGGTCAAAATCAAGTAAACAAATTTTCTCATCACTGGGTCAATTGGCAGCTTCATGATGGACGGAGAAAAATTGAAATTCTTGATGACTTCAGTTTGTTTTGTTCCACGATCAACACTCTTGGCACCAGAATGCAGGAAATCAAAACATGAATTGCATTGGGAACGTCTGATGTCAGGGACTTCTTTACAGTACTGAAGAGCAACGATGTCAGTCTGGAGTCTAAGGTGTGCCTGATACAGGCCATAGTCTTTGCAATTACTTGCTATGCATCAGAAAGCTAGACAATAACTAAGGATGTTAGAAGAAGGATGATGACTTTGACTTGTGGTGCTGGAGGAGAGTGTTAAACATACTGTTGACTGCCAGGAGAACAAACAGCTCTGTCCTGGAAAGGGTAAAAATAGACTGAACCATGGAAGCAAGAAATTTGAGACTCTATCTCACATGTTTAAGGCGTGTGATCAGGAGGGACCAGCCCTTGGAGAGGGACATCATGCTTGGAAGGATAGAAGGACATTTCATGAGAGGAAGACTGAGGATGAGATGAATTGACTCAGTGACTGGAAAAATGGGATTAGGTCTGTCAGAGACAGTGGAACTGGCTTAGGGTAGGGCAAGTTTCAGAGCTAATGTACATAGGGTTGTTATGAGTTGCAGGTGTCTCAATGGCACATAAAAAAACAAACAACATGAATCTAGGAAAATTAAAAGCTGTCACAAATAAAATAGAATATATAAAAGTCAACTTTTAGGCATTGGTGAGCTGATTTAGATTAGTATTGATCACTTTGAATCAGAAAATCTGATAAGGCCAAAGATGAAGAAATTAGCAACACCTACCAACTTTTGCAGTATATAAAATGCATAGTCATGAGCCATTTAATTATTATTACTAAAATTATTTATGATTAAAATGCAGAAGTCAGATGTTGTTGTTGTTGTTAAGTGCCGTCAAGTCGTTTGCGACTCATAGCAACCCTATGCACAACAGCCCTAAACACTGCTCTATCCTGCGCCAACCGCACTGCCTCTGACACACCCATCCC
>NW_006400051.1:908543-915927 GCF_000299155.1 Elephantulus edwardii | reverse complement strand
GTCTTTAGAGAGGGACATCATGCTGGGTAGAGTAGAAAGACAGCACGGGAGGGTAAGACCCTCTATGAGGTGCATTGATTCAGTGACTGCGGTACTTGGGATGGGTTTGTCAGAGGCAATGAGATACGCACAGGTTAGAGCATGGTTTAGGGCTGTTGTACATAGCGTCGCTATGAGTCGCAAATGACTCGACGGCACATAACAACAACAACAACATTAATGATTTGTTCATTGAAAATGCCTTTTTCAAAATATAAATTATAATTATACATTTATATTTCATTGATATAATACAGAAAGTAAATTAACTACATTTGCAACTGCTCTATGCTGTTTGTGTAATAAGAAAAACCAGGTCCTGTCTTTCTGCTAAAAGTTAGAAGGTGGTAGGTTCCTGTGTCATCTTAGTGCACTAAATTCTGGTTTTGCTCCTTTTCCCTCTGTTCAGACATTATAATATGTCTCTATGTAATATATACTGTTTGCATTTATCAGCAAGTATGTGTATACTTTTCTGGTTTGAAAATAGAGACAAATGAACCACAATGTCTCAATCTTACTACTGTTGTTGAACATATGGGCTGTTTCCACAACCTTGCAAAGGTGAAATATGCTGCTATGAACACTGGTGTCTGAATCTCTGTTTGTGTCTCAATTCTAATTTCCTTGGGCTGTGTTCCTTGTAATAGAATAGCTGGACCATATGAATGACAACTGTCTTTCAGAGTGGTCATACCATTTTACAATCCCACCAACAGTGTATGAGAGTTCCCACTTCTCCACATTCTCTGCAATATTTATTGCTTGCTGCCCTACTAACTTTGCCACTGCTATAGGTGTAAGATGGAATTTCATTGCCTTTTTTATGTCTCTCTTACTGTCAGTGATTTTAAACATTTCTTCACTTGTTTGTTGACCACCTAAATGTCTTCCTCTGTGAAGAGTATTTCCATGTCTTTTTTTACATTTTGTACATGGATTGCCATCTTTTTCTTCTGGAGGTCCAGGAGTATTCACACACTGAAATACTATGCAGCACTCAGGAGCAAGAACTTCAAAAAAATACTGTGTAACTTGTGAGAGGCTAGAGAACTTTATGCTAAGTGAACTAACACAAACTCCTAAGAATAATATTGCATAAGACTGTTATTGTAAAAATAGAAGGATAACCAGTAAAACACTTGTAGAAATTCAAGTGAGGGAGAGCTGAGGATAGGGGCAAAACCACAAGGTTGCACAGTTTGGTGGTAGAAGGAGGGGAAGGAAATGGGAAGAATCTGAGCAAAAACACGGTACTGATGAGCAAGGTCCAATGGTGATTAATTTTATAAAACATAACGCATAAAAATGATTGTATGGAACACAATGTGAATGAAGGCTAGGGTGAAACACAGTGTATACAAACTTTGTAAGCAAACCAATAAAAAAAAAGAAAACTCAGAATTTAAAGGACAAAAAAAAGAGGGAAGAACCCTGATAATTTAGATCATAAAGGATCAATGAAGGGTAGGCTTGAGATGCCTGTGTGGGATAAGTGATATTTTGGATAACATGGACATATTGTGATGTTTAAAAAACATCCTTGCACTTTTAAAATAAAGTTCTCTCTAATGATGATAGAAAACCGCCACTTAATGGGAGAATTAACAGTCTCTGACAAGAATGGGAACCCTAGAGCTCTTGATTGTGCTTGTGCTAAACCTATATTTGGACCAGGAGGCAGTCATTAGAACAGACCAAGGAAACACGGCATGGCTCTATGAGGAGAAATGCAGCATCAAGATTGGAGGAAGACTAATCAACACTTAGCATTATGCAGATGACATACTCTGCTTGCTTAAACTGAGAAGGACCTGAAGTGCTTGCTGCAGAAGGTCAAGAATTGCAGCCCTCAAAATGGATTAAAGCTCAACATCAAGAAAACAAAGATTCTCACCACTGGGCCAATTGGCAGTATCGTGATGGTGAAGAGTCTGAAATTGTTAATTCTTTTAGTTTGCTTGGTTCTACAATCAACACCCTTGGTACCAGCAGCCAGGAAATTAAAAGAAGAATTGCATTGTGAAAGTCTGCTGTCAAGAGACCTTTCCAAATTACTGAGGAGCAACAATGTTTGTCTGGACACCAAGATGCACCTTTCAAGGCCATAGTCTTTGAAATTACTTGCTATGCATCAGAAACCTGGACAATGACTAGGGGTGATTGGAGGAGAATTGATGCCTTTGAATGTGGTGCTGAAGAAGAAGAGTATTGAATATACCATGGACTGCTAAGAGAACAAACAGGTTAGTGCTGAAGAGGGTGAAACCAGGAAGTTCCTTGGAGGCAAGGATTCTGAAGCTTCATCTGACATACTTTGGACATATTTCAAGGAGGGACCAGTCCTTGGAGAGGGATGTCATGCTTGTGAGTGTGTAGAGACAGCATAAGAGAGGAAGACCCTCTATGAAATGGATTGTTTCTGACTGGGGTAATGGGGTAAGTGTGTCAGAGATTGGCACAGGATAAGTCAGAGTTTAGGGCTGTTGAACATAGGGTCGCTATGAGTCACAGCCAACTCAACAGCACATAACAACAATACACACACAACAATGCATAAGCAGAGACCATAACAAAATGGACACTAAGATACCAAAAATGAGAGTTTGATTTCTTAGATCAGATGCTATGTTTTTGTGAAGTGTCAGAACAAGGATGACGGAGGGCTCATGAACTTGTTTCCCAAATAGTGGAGTTATTGATTAAATGTTCAGCCTTAAAAATTTCAAATGGAGGACAGGACAGAAAGTGCATGATGGGGCAGGAAGCATACGACTGGACAGCATTTCCTGTGCTTCTCCCAGAGGTATTTGGGGGGGAAACTGCTATCTAGTTTGACCACGCAGGACCCTTTAACTCAGGTACTTTGGAGAACAAACTGCCATGAGGCCGGACCACATGGGACCATAACTCAGACAACAGGGAGGTCCTGGGCTCCTCAAAGTAGGTAACAAGCCACTTCCAGAAGGGAACAACGGGCTTCCTCCGTGCTCACTCAGGTACTTTGGGGAAAAAACTGCTGCGAGGTGGACCATGTTAGATTCCTAAGTCAGACAACAGGGAGGTCCAGGGCCCCTAGAAGGAGGTGGCAAGCCATTTCCAGAAGGGAACAATAGGCTTCCTCCATGCTCACTCAGGTATTCTGGGGAACGAACTGCTGTGAGGCCCAAGATCTGTAAGGCCTTGGGCCAAGAAAGAAACAGAAATATATAGGTACTTCACAAAACATTGCTGTACCCTGGATAATTTTATAGTTATAACAACCAAATATCCACTAAGAAAAGACTCCTATAATGTCAAGAAAGCAGCAATCGGCATCAGCTATTATGAAGAAATAAAATAACTCTTCTCCTAAAAAGGCAGACCCACTGAATATCCCAGACAGAGAATCAGAAGAAATATGTTGATATATAATTGCTTGATCAGCTACAGATAAAGATGCAAATGTGGGAAGAAACAATGGAAGTCAGTAAGAGAGCAAATACTTCAGAGAAAATAATCCAGAAGAAATGTATAGATGAGGAAAAAAACTTGAACAGATGTTGATGAAAATACAAAAGATGAAAGAAAAAATTGATAGAATAGACAAAGAGGTATAAGAAATTAAAAAATCATTACATGAGAGAGAGGGTATAGCTAACACAGTACTGGAAATAACAGAAAAGCATGAAAATGTAATCCAGAATAATAAGAATGAAATGGCAGAATTGTCCAACACGCTCGTAGGACAAAAAAGTAGAACTGAAGAAATGGAACAGAGAGTCAGTGAGCTGGAAGACAAAAACCTCACTAGAAACCTACTTGAAAAAAAAACTGAGATGAGAAGTAAAGAAAATAAAGAAAACATTAGAATTATGTGGGATGACATCAAACGGAATAATATATGTATGATCAGAATTCCAGAACACGAGTGGAAGAAGTATTAGAAGAAAACTTCCCAGGTACTTTGAAGAATGGGGAAATCCAAACCCAAGAAACACAGATAACGCCAAATAGACTAGAGCCAAAAAGAAAAACACCAAGACATATCATAGTAAAATTCTCCAAATTAAAAGATAAGGATAGAATTTTAAAAGCAGCATGAGAAAAACAAAGAGTTACCCACAGAAGGAAACAATTAGATTAAATTCTGATTTCTCAGCAGAAACCATGTGAGCTAGAAGGCAATGGAATGCCATATACAATAAGTTGAAAGATAATAATTGCCAGCCAACGATCCCATATCCAACAAGGCTCTCTATTAAATTTGAAGGGGAATTTAGATTCTTTGCAGAAAAGAAGGACCTTGAGGAATTTGTGAAAAACAAAGCCAAAACTACAAGAAATTTTTAGTGAAGTCATACACACAAAGATGCCAAAGGAAAGTTAATGGACCATAGTAACCAGAAACAACAGAAAAATAAACACAACAAAATGGCAAAAGTGAAACGTAGCCTGACAATACTCACACTTAATGTGAATGGACTAAATGCACCAATTAAGAGAAAAGAGTAGCAGAATGGATTGAAAAAAAAAAAACCCATCAATATTTGCCTACAAGAGACACTTCTTAAAAAGAAAGAGAAAGACAAACTCAAAATCAAGGGCTGGAAATAATGTAGCATGAAATTGCAACCTCAAAAAAAGCAGGAGTGGCAATACTAATCTCTGATAAAATGGATTTCAGAATGAAAAACACCATCTAAGATAAGGAAGGACATTACATACTGATTAAAGGCACAATAGGTCAAGAAGACATAACCTTGGTCAACATTTATGCACCAAATGATAGATCTGCAAAATACATTTAAAAAAATGGTTAACAGGATTGAAGAAATAGACAGCATCACAATAGTGGTAGGATATTTCAATGCACCACTATCACTGAAGTCAACTCAAAAGAAACTCAACAAAGATGTAGAAAATCTAAAGTATACAATCAGGTAACTTGACCTTGTAGATGTATTCAGAGAATTGCGCCCAACTAAACTCAATTCACTTTCTTCTTAAGTATAAATGGTACATTCTCCACAACTGATCATATATTAGGTCACAAAGCAAGCCTCAACAAATTAAAAAACATTGAAATAACACGAAGTCTTTTCTCAGACCACAATGCCATAAAATTAGAAATTAGCCACAGTAGAGTAAAGCTTACAAAACCACCCATGTGGAAACTAAGCAATTCTCTGCTAGAACCTGATTGCATTATAAAATAAATAAAGAATGGAATAAAACATTTCCTTGAAATGAAAGATAATGAAGATACAACTTACCAAACCTTTGGGACACAGATAAGGCAGTCCTCAGAGGGCAGTTCATAGCATTATGCACTCACATAGAAAAAGGAAGAAAGAAGAAGAATCAATGATATAACTCAACACCATCAGCAAATAGAAAAAAGATCAACAGTCCAATCCCACAGCCTCTAGAAGAAAAGAAATTATAAGGACAAGAGCTGAAATCAGTGAGATAGAAAACAGAAAAACAGTTGAAACCATCAATAAGACCAGGAGCTGGTTTTTTGAAAGGGTCAATAAAATTGACAAACCCTGACAAATATAACAAAAGAAAGAAAAGACAGAGATAGCTTGATTAAGAAATAGCACAAGTGACATCACAACAGAACCAGAGGAAATTAAATTAATAATATCAGAACACTATGAAAACCTATACTCTGATAAATTAGAAAACCTAGAGGCAATGGATAAATCCCTTGAAACACATACCTTGCCCAGAATGTCAAGGACAGATATAGAACACCTGAACAGATCTATCACAAGAGAAGAAATTGAAAAGGTCATAAAAAGATTTTCCCATAAGAAAAGTCCTGGACCAGATAGCTTCACAGCTGAATTCTACCAAACATTCAGAGAGGATTTAGCATCCATTCTACTTAAATTATTTTAAAAAAATGGAAAAGAAAGAACACTTCCAGAATCATTTTATGAAGTGAGCATAACTCTAATACAAAAATCAGGCAAAGATATCACCAAAAAAGAATACTACAGACCAATATATCTGATAAGTATAAATGCAAAAATCCTTAACAAAATTGTAACCAATAGAATCCAAAAGCACATTAAAAACAATAATAATTCACCGTGACCAAGTGTGATTCATAATAAATATGCAGGGATGGTTCAACATAAGAAAAACAATTAATGTAATTCACTATATTAACAAAGTAAATAATAAGAACTATATGACCTTAGCAATTGATGCAGAAAAGGCATTTGACAAAATCTAACACTGATAAAGACACTCAGAAAAATGGAAATAGAAGGGAATTACCTCAACATAGTGAAAAGTATATATGCAAAACCAAGAGCCAGTATCATTCTCAATGGAGAAAGACTAATAACAGTTTTCTTCCAAACAGGGACCAGACAAGGATTTCCACTGTCCCTACTTCTTTTCAATGTTATATTGGAAGTGCTTGGTAGGGCAATGTGCCAATAGAAGGAAATAAAAGGCATCCAGAGTGGCAAAGAAATGGTTAAACTGTTGCTGTATGCAGATGATATGATAGTATACACAGAAAATCCCAATGACTCAACAAAAAAACTGAGTTAATAGGCCAATTTAGTAGAGTGGTAGGATATAAGATTAATATCCAAAAATCAATAGGATTCCTCTATACTAACAAGAGAATTCAGAGACGTAAATAAAGAAAGCAATACCATTTACAATAGCCAATCACAAATTGAGATACTTGGGAGTAAACTAGAGATACAAGAGACCTATACAAAGAAAACTACAGAGCATTTCTGCAAGACACAATAAAAGACCTAAAGAAATGGAAAAATGTGTCCTGTTCATGGATAGGAAGACTCAATATGGTGAAAATGACAATCCTACCAAAGGCAATTTACATGTTAAATGCAATCCCAATCCAGATACCAAATTCATTTCTCAAGGATATTGAAAGTGAAATTATCAAATTTCTTTGGTGAGACAGGAGAACGTGAATAAACAAAACACTTCTGAGAAACAAAAATGAGGTTGGAGGCATAGCACTCCTCAAAACCTGATACACAGCAGTGGTAACCTAAACAGTGTGGTACTGGTACAATGACAGGCACGTGGACCAATGGAACAGAATTGAGAACCCAGAAATAGACCCAGCTTTCTATGGTCAACTGATAGTCTACACGGAAATCGAAGATATCAAATGGGGAAATGAAAACCGTTTCAACAAATGGTGCTGGCAAAACTGGACTTCCACCTGCAGAAAGCTGAAACAGAATCCACATCTCACACCGTAAACAAAAATCCGTTTAAGGTGGATAAGAGACCTGAGAGTAAAGCCCAAAACCATAACGTTCATAAGAGACAAAATGAGATCAAGCTTAGAAGCGCTAGT
>NW_006400051.1:907469-908443 GCF_000299155.1 Elephantulus edwardii | reverse complement strand
CCTGCGGCCTTATTTTTTGCTATTTCCTTCAAAGCAGCTTGAACTTCTTCCTTCATCACCATAGGCTCTTGCTCATATGTTATTTCTTTAAATTCCTCTGCATCTGCCAATAAAGACTAGCAATTGGGAAAAATGATCATAATAAAAGAAATGAGAATAGAGATCAAATGATATAATTGTGTACTATTAATTATTTATTGTCGGAAACTATTGTGTCAGAAGCTATTGTGGGAGTCCTCTGCTTTGCCTGGTCTTGGCTTGAGCCTGCACCGCTTCTGGTCCTGCGTCTGCCGGAGGCGGCAGGTCCCTCTACTCTTCCCCTCCGGTTTAGTCTGCACCTTGGGGCCTGTTATCTGGAAGCGTGTCAGAAGCTATTGTGGGAGTCCTCTGCTTTGCCTGGCCTTGGCTTGAGCCTGTGCCACTTCTGGTCCTGCATCCCAAGGCGGAGACTAAACCAGAGTGGAGGAGCACAGGGACCTGCTGCCTCGGGCAGACGCAGGACCAGAAGCTGTGCAGGCTCAAGCCAAGACCAGGCAAAGCAGAGGACTCCCACAATAGTTTCTGACACGCTTCCAGATAACAGGCCCCAAGGCGGAGAAACCGGTTGGGCCCTCGGGCCTCAGAAAAAAACACAATCTATACAGGAGTTCTACAGGACCCATCTCCATCCCTTTGGAGAAGGTACAAGTAAACTTAAGAGACACTGGACACAGGAAGAAGAAGAAAAAAATCTCTCTGACAAGCTGTCAGGTCATGGGTCGGACGATTGGAGATTAATTAATTCTGAAGGCATTTGGTAGAACTGAATTGGTATCCTGCTGGAGGGTGAAGCTGGGAAATAAGTGGGTCAACGCACTGGGCTAAGGGCAGGGACTACACTGTAACTAATGGTCAACTCCAAAATGAGGGATTTATCTTTCAATACTCCACAAATTGCTGTCTGTCAGATACTCCTCTAAATCTAAACATTCAGA
>NW_006400051.1:894836-904121 GCF_000299155.1 Elephantulus edwardii | reverse complement strand
ACTTGGGAGGGACTGGAGAGCATTATGCTGAGTGAACTAACTCTGTCCCACAAGGATAAATATTGTATGTTGATATTGTTGTTGTTATGTGCCATTGAGTTGCCTGCAACTCATAGCGACCCTATGTACAAATGCCTAAATGCCTTTCTATCCTGTGCCAACCCCGCCATCTTAAACACTCATTCCCACCATTCCAGTCACAGAATTAATCCATCTCATCGAGGGTTTTCCTCTCCTGTGCCATCCCTCTACTCTCCCAAACATGGTGTCCCTCTCCAAGGACCAGTCCTCCTTGCAATATGCCCAGAGTATGTCAGAAGATGCTTCAGAATCCTTGACTCCAAGGAGCATTCTGGCTTCACCTCATGACAAATTCCTGCTTGCCTTTGGAAGAAAAGCAGAAGTTCTAGTATAATAATGAATCATTCCGCTTAAAGCAGTTTAAGCATTGAAGTGATTAGAAATTCCAAAAGAGCATTGGTTGCTGACCATGTTTTGTATGCTTGCTTTTTAAAATTCACCAAAGTAGGTTTGTGTTTTTTTTCCTTTCCTTTTCCCCTTGTTTCCTTACAGGAGATTTAGCCCTCTCCTTCAATTGTGTTCTGTTCTCTGTCATTATTAACCAACAAGCAGCTGAGTAAATACTGGCTCACTTCCAAGATGATGATTGCTTTTTATATGTAATGTCTTTGACTAATGACTTTTGGTTTTATTAGGGGAAATTTAGTATTATTATCTCTTGGGTGATTAATAGATGGTATTTCTTAGAGCTAAGTAGTGAAGCAACTGAAATCGGATATGTTGTCTTTACCACAAATCAAATAACATATTTTCTTCCTTTTCCTTAGACTAGATATGGAGGTCAAAATGTGTCGCTGACTTAGGGAAAGCAGATCTTCGGCATTGCTTCTGGAAGAAAGCTTAGACAGGCAACTTGTTGGGACATTCTACTCACCATCAGATTCACTGGAGATTCATTCATGTGATCTAATAATGTATCATTTAGAAATCACTGATTAAGCAAGTTATAACATTCAGGGTGCTCAGTTTCTTTACCTCTAAAACAAGAATATTAATACCTAATTCGTTTGGTTATGTTAAGATTAAATGGCATTCTGCAGGCAAAGTGCCTTGCAAAAAGCCAAGCATATAGTGTTCAATAATTGGGGGGGGGCATTTGTTGGTGTTTGTTGTTGTTGTTGTTTTGTTTGTTTTATTTTTTATAAATTCATTCCTTTCTTTTGCTTTGATAGGCAACAATCCTCTGGGAGTGAGGATTATTGGTGCAGGCAGGAACTTAAGGTTCTGTTTGATTAGACTGTATTGTGCCAGATACTGACAAGGGGGATGAAAGACAAATTTAGGGCTGTTTGCCCCAGAAAATTCTCACAACAGTAACTTTGCAACTGTGGTTTGGTGTATGGAAACACACAAAGAACTATCATGGCTATAATGCACACAACCTCACTTTGGTCTACACAAATATGTTGTTGTTTGTTATTAATTACTGTCAAATTGGAACCAACTCGTAGCTGACCTTTCGACAAGTTTTCAAAGTTCTCGTAGGAGGAGATTGTCCACCTATCTCTTGTGGAGCAGCTGGTAGATTCAAACTGTGTGACTTCAGGATTGAAGCTCAGCTTCTTGCCACTTGGCTATATATCTGTAAAGTGACCAACTTTGTTCAAGATGTTTTCAAGTTGGTCTGCAGCAGTACTGTTTATCTAGGCTTATTGTGGGACTGCTTTTGATTTTGCCTCTTTAGGAAAGAGCATAGCACAAAAAGCAAAATACAATAAAAAATCATTGATATCAAATCAGTTCTGACTCACAGTAAGGCTCTGATATTTGAGAGGGTAAATCTTTACAGAAGGAAACTGTTCCTCTTTATCCTGCAAGGAGATTGCCCAACTTTAGTTAATAGCCCAATTTTGTGCATGTGCTTCCCAAACTTCTTAAGAGTGAGAATAAGGCTTATTTTCTTGATGATTTGCCATGTAGAAATTTGCAATCTTAACAAGAAAAAAACAGCAAAAATACCCCTAAATCAAATAATAAACAAACTAAACAAGTAAACAGAGGAGCTCTGGTAAGGAGTCAGACTGCCAACCCAAAGACAGTTCAAATAATAGCAGCTCTGAAAGAGAAAGATGGGTAACCTCCTATGCAAGTTACAGTTTCAGAAAATTTGTTGGAGCATCAACTACAAATTGATTCAAACTCAGGCATATAACTACAATAACAATATCAGACAAACAAACATGATATTATAGGTAATTTATAAATTTTGTACTTTAAGATTATAAAGATGGTCCATATTAAACCAAAGCAAAACCAAAAACTAAACCCAGCAAAACTTAGATTGTCTTGGAGCAAATATAGTTTATTGATCACCTAATTTCTGACTAACAGGCTAAAGGGCTTATAGCAATAAGACACAATTCCTTGCTCACATCATACATAATTTAAATATTTCTTAACTTTATCTTAATTAATGCTTCTGAGTTGTGATGTTAGAGAAGAGTCCTGAATACTCCATGCACTCTCAAAAGAACAAACAGATATGTCTCAGAAAAAGTTCAGCCAGATTTTTCTTAGAGAGAAGGATAGTGAAGCGTTATCTCACATACTTTGGCCATTGTTGCTAGTGGAGGCTACTCCTTGGAAAGTGGCACTGTGCTTGGAAAAGTTGGGTGGGGGTCAGTGAAAGAAAGGAAGACCTTTGATGAGGTGGATTGACACAGTGATGGCAACGACAGATTTACTTATGTCAGAGATCATGAAGATAGCACAGAATAGGTCAGAGTTCAAATCCGTTTTTGATCGAATCATGATCGGATACTTGATTTGATGGTACTTAGTAACAATAGACAGCTTGTAAACTTCCTAGTTCTTATCATTATCTTTCCTTATGTCTCACCATTTAACTTTTAACTTCTATAATTCTGGGAACATTTTTCTGCTTACATTATATGTATTATGTAAGGCAATAGAAACTTTCTCCATAACTCTTTTTACTTCCACTGAGGTATCACCAGGATTACCTTTGATAGTTCTAATTCTTTTTAAGTCTCTTCAACATGATCGAGTCTTTCCTCGTTATTAGGTTCCATGGAGTGTCATTTTGATTTTGTGTCATCCTTTCAATTTCCACCTTGATCAAACCCATTGTTGCAATCATTATGTCAATTCATCTCATTGAGGTCTTCCTCTCCTACATTGACTTTCTACTTTTCCATCAGGATGTATGATTTTTTTTTTTAAGAATGACACCTCCAGGCAATATATTCAAAGCATGTGAGTTAAGTTTCACCATCCTGGCTCTAAAATGTACTCTGTACTTCTTCCAAGAGAGATTTGTTTGGCTTTTAAAATAATTCTTGGTATATTCAGCATTTTTTTCTGATTCAAACAAACAGAATAGTCAAAACTTCAAATTTACTATCACTGAGTTGTTTCCATCTCATAGCGAGCCTCCAAGGATTTCCACGAGGCAATGACCAATCTTTCTCCCTCAGAGATGCTAATATATTCAAATTTTCATGGTCTTATTCTATTGTTATTTGTGAATGTGATAATTTATAAATTATAGAAATTAAATTTATAAATTAATTTATAAATTTACAAATTGTTATATGTGAATGTGACAATTTATAAATTAAAACAATTTCTTCAAATTATACAGTCATTATAATCCCATTTTAAGATTATGTTGTTGAAATATTTTTCTATTTGTTCCTCCTCTGCTGACATAAACTCATTTCCTGCTATATTTTCCATGTATAGGGAGTTCCTGTCAACAACATGATCCTATATAGAAAGTTCTTCAAAAGAGCACAATAGTCACAGCAGTTATTATTTACTAGTTAGTTTATTGTTTGATTTAAGGTGATATTTTTGGTTTATGATTTCAGGATTAATGCCTATCTCAGGGTTTAAGGCAGAAATAAATTAATTAAAACCAGAAAAACAGCAGAAAAAAAACCAACTAGAATTGTAAGGGTTTTTTTTCTTTGAAAAACTCAATATGATCAACAAACCACTTGTCAAACTGACACAAAAGAAAAAATATGCAAATAACTTAAACAAGAATTAAAATGAACAACTTTAAAATTTTAACTCTTTGTAATAAATTAACTTAACAGAATATTATTTGTTATGTGATGTTGAGTAGCTTGTGACTCATAATAACCATGCGCACAATAATTCTGAATTCTGTTCTATCCCGAGTCAATCTCATTGTCCCTGACAGTCCTGCCTCTGTACCCCAGACACTGCATCAATCCATCTCATTTAGGGTCTTCCTCTCCTGTGTTGTCCCTCCACCCTTCTAAGCATGAAGTCCTTTTCTAAATCTAGAAGAAGTAAGCAAAATATTAGAGATTAATTACCTATCTAAACTAGCAAATACTAAAATAGAAAATCAGAAAAGACCCACATAAAAGAAGAAATTGCTGGTTTTATTGATTTGTTATTTATCTTTTTTAAAAAGCTTCTAATAACAGCCAAAAATCTTGGTCTAGACAGGGATATTCTCACAAGCATTCAAAAATGATTTGACATTAATATTGCTTTAAATATTTGAGAAGGTATAGGAGAAAGGGATATTGAATACATTTTAGAAAGTCAACATAACTCTAATTCAGAAACTAGGAAGTGACTCTAAAAAAAAAAAAAGTAAAATACTATACATTATAATGCTGTCTTTAGGTGCCATAAAATCATAGATGACTTATAGTGACTTTATGATCAAAAGACCTGAACACTTGTTATAACTTTCATCATTTCTCCACATTCATAGAGTTTCCAGAGAAAAGCTATTTCAGAAGTGGATGCCATTCCTGCTTTCAAGTTTGTTTTAATCAGAAAGCTCCACCAAACACTGTCCACCATGGGTAATCATTATCCCATTTGACACATTAGTGTCACAGTGTTTAGCATCAGAGCAATCATGAATTACCTCTGTACAGAAAGTGGACAGATCAGTGCTATACCACTTATAGGAATGTTCTAGAAGAATGTTAGAAGAATGTGGGTAATAGTCACACAATGGAATATATGTAGCATTCTAAAATGATGTTGAACTCATGAAACACTACATTATTGTAAAAATAGAAAGATTACAAGTAAAAAATTTGTTGCTGGAGAAGATTATTGAATATACTGTGGACAGCTAGAAGAACAAACAGGTTTGTCCTAAAGAGGGTGAAACCAGGCTACTCCTTGGAGGCAAGAATTCTGAAAATTTGTCTGACATACTTTGGACATATTTCAAGGAGGAACCAGTCCTTGGAGAGGGACATCATGCTTAGAGGGGTGGTGGTGAAGGGACAGTGCAAAAGAGGAAACCCCTCAATGAGATGGATTAATTCAGTGACTAGGGTAATGAGGGTAGATGTGTCAGAGACATTATGATTGTCGCCAGATAGAGCAGGGTATAGGGCTTTATGAGTTATAAGAGACTGAATGGCACTTAACAACAACAATTAGTGGTACAGATCAAAATATGCAGGATTGATTAGGTTTTTCAAAATATCAAAGGGAAGGTTTACACACAGATACACAGATAGAATTAATTTTGGGGTGTTAACAGGGATGAAAAGAGGAGAGAGGAGCAAAAGTTAACAAATAGTTTGGATGAAGAGTGAGACAATGTGCAACTGGGATTTGATGAACATTCTTATCAATGGTATTAATCAATTGTAATCGAATATATAAAACAAAACACATATGAATGGATGAAAAGAATTTTTTAAAAATAAGTTATCAATTTCAAATATTACTATCTCTAAGCACAATGCTTCTATTTATATTTCCAATTAAAAATCATTTCCTCTTCATTGTGCCCATCTCTAAAATGGCAGCTGTAGAAACTTCCTGCAAAAGAAATGGCATTAAAACTTAGGCAGGAAATACCTGAGTGTATTGATCCCACAAAGTGAGAGCTTTTAAATAGTCTTTATAAACCACAGTTATATTGCTAATAGTATTTTTTAAAGGTTAAATATACTATACATAGAACCAAATCAGAAGAGGTTTGTCCTTTTTATTATTTCATTATTTCCCAATGAAGGCCCAAATTTAAAAAAAAAAAAAATGACCCTACCCATCTACTTTATCTAGCATTTATCATTCTCTCCCCAAGTAATGTGCCAATAATAGCCAAAATCACATACATGCTGTGTTGACCATTTAGGGAGACAAGGCTGAGGGAAAAGGGTTTGGTTATGCTCTTTGAAAATCTACAGTATCTTTTTACTTTCTTACTCATCCATTCTGCACATTTTGTCCTTCATAGAAGACCATTTGTTTTCCCCAACAAAGTGCAAAATGGGTTACTTAAAACATTTGTCCACTTCCCTTGGATATGTGTGTCATCTGCATGGGAAAACTTGAAAACATAGCTGTTACATGTCATGGGCATAGTACTGATTCTTCAAAGGACATATTTTCAAGCCACTATTATGAAGTTAAATAATCTTCATTTCTTTATATATACAGTCAAGGAATAATAACTGGTTATCAACAGAATTAATCCTTGTCATCTTTTTGGTCATTATCCTCTGAGGTTTAAGAATGTTACATTAGCTTTTCCTCATAGAGAAAACATTAATCTGTGGGCACTTATATCCTTCAGAGTTATTCCATTTCATTAGAATATCTTTTCAGTGGAGGCAGTAGTTCCAATAATCTACTCTAGCTCCAGACCTTAGGGAAATATTCATGGTTTTTAGATTTGTTTTTCTGCTTTGACTAACTTTCCTTCCTTGTCTTCAGAATTAGAGGCAGTTATGCATTTGCCTTTTTCTAATTTATTAAACTTATGAACTATTTACTGTTAATGTAGAAACTAAGAAAAGACCTGGATAATCCAAATTCTCTTCTGGCTCCGATACATTGTCTACATCTGAGAAAAAAACATCACTTTAAGAGGTAGTCCATTTATCTTTTGCTTTACCTTGGTTAAGAGTGTTTTCTAGCACTTTTCCCTTTCTTGGCTTCTAGAATCTCTTCTCCGTTCATCCTCCTATCCCCAAAACCCCAGTTTTCTGGTGTAAAAGGTGATACTACTTAAACCGTGTCCAAGAAATTGTGGGAAATCTATACAATGCTAGTGGGTTTTAGTGTGAGTCTGTCAGCCTGGGAGTAGTATTTACAAAAGCAACAAGCCAAGCAGCCACAGTAAAAGCTTTCCCAGAAGTGATATAGTTCAAGTTCCAAGGAAACAAAAGAGCACACGCTACAGTGATTTCACACAGGGTACATTTTCTTTTCTTTCTGAATTTCTGGCCTATACTTATTTTTGGTTGATTATCCCAATTTTTATCTCTGATGTTCTCTAAAGACTTTGAGTTTCAGTATTCTCTTTTTTTAGCAGGCATTCCCAAGATCTGGGCTTGAGGTCTTGATGACATTGCTGTTGTGTACTATCAAATTGGAACCAACTCACAGCTGACCCTCCAACAGATTTTCAGAGGCAATTTAATCACATGGGAGAATATTGCTCATCTTTCTCTTGTAGAACAACTGGTTGATTTGAACCACATACCTTTAGAATGACAGTGCAGTTCCTTACCATTAGGCCACCAGAGCTTAGTGAAGGATATTTTCTTTAGCCAACAATTTGAATTAGAGGGAAATGCTCCATGAAGTCACTGATTCTGAAGCTTTGTCTGACATATTTTGGGCATGTTGCAAGAAGGGACTGGTCCTTGGAGAGGGACATCATGTTTGGCAGAGTGGAGGGACAGCACAGGAAAGGAAGACCCTCGATGAGATGGATTGATTCTGTGAGTGGAGTGGTGGAAATGAGTGTGTTTGAGATGGTGAGGTTGGCACAGGATAGAACAGCATTTAGGGCTCTTGTACATAGGGTTGCTATGAGTCGCAAGTGACTCTATGGTACATAACAACAAATAAAACTTCCTAAGGTAAACCACACAGACGTATATGCACAGAGAAAGAGATAGACAGAGATAGATAGATAGATAGATAGATCGATAGATAGACAGACAGACAGACAGACAATAGATAGTTTAAAACACAAATACGTGCATACACACCTATGTAGTACAGTGATATGCATGTCATAAGACTCTTAACTAAGATGTTCTTAGGCTGAAAGAGGATGGTTAATAATAGAAGCCATAAAATGTGTGTGTCCCTGGATTTAAATATCAACCTCACTGATTGCAAACTGAGAAAATTACTTCATCACATCGAGCCCCTTTTGCTTCATTTGCTAAATTGAGAAAAGAAATTTCACTTAGTAGAAATATTATAAAGGTTAAATAAAGAAGAAATAAACACAGTGATTGACATTCACTGAACAATCACTAAACACAACTTTTATTTATTTTATGACTGTAATCTCAATGAGCTTTAATTAATTCAACCAAACAATGAGTCTTCTGCTGTGTGTCATATTCCTTATTAAATGAAATATGATAATTTTATAGACTAAAATTTGTATCAAAATTTACAGATTACTATACAGATACATCATTACTAAGGAACCTCAAAGTGCAGCTTTTCTGTTCTCATTCCATTGATCTAATAAAAAAAAAATCCAATACTTAGAAATGCCATCATTTAGAAGTAGCCAGAGATAGCCAAAAATCTTTAAATCTAGTCATGTATTTGTTACTTTTTTTTTCTCCAAATAATAAGAGATCCAAAAGAACTCAGATATTCTTATTCTTTAGGCCAAGATGCACAAATGGTTTCTTGAGTACCTTTCATTTACTTGATTATATTAGAAACATCACTGATGTTCTGTTTTATGGCATTTTCATCTGTGTTGCTGAGTCCTTTTCTGTGGTACATTTAATTTCATTATCTCTTCTCTTTATTTCCAAATGTAGTCATTTGTTCAGCCTGGTTTGGCTCTATGAGATGTTATTTACAATACTTATTAATTTCATTCCTGTTCAAGATAAACTGAGAAGCAAATTACATAATTTTGAGAATTCAAACTTAGATGAACTCATTTAAAATTAGGAAATTATTTTGTCTGACCTGTTGTCTTTTAGTTAGTTCCCAATCAAGTGACTATAGAAGACAGAATAGATCATCTCACCCCAATTGTTGTTGCTGTTGTTATGTGCCATCGAGTCACTTGCGACTCATAGCAACCCTATGTACAAGAGCTCTAAATGCTGTTCTATCCTGTGCCAACCTAGCCATCTCAAACGCACTTATTCCCACCGCTCCAGTCACAGAATCGATCCATCTCACCAAAGGTCTTCCTCTCCTTCGCTTCCCCTACACTCTGCCAAACATGAT
>NW_006400051.1:893048-894266 GCF_000299155.1 Elephantulus edwardii | reverse complement strand
GGTAAGACTGAGGAAAACTGGATAAATTATGTATACTGCATTGAAGCCGATGAGAGAGAGAGAACCATTTAAAAGCAATGTGGAGTATACTCGGGGTGAGGGTGGGGAGTGTGGGGGGATTGTGTACCAATGAAGTGAAGGGACAGCAGAAACGCCATTTTTTTATAAACCCCCATTAATGCTAGAGGCAAAAGCGAGCCATAAAAATTCTTAGCTTAAGCCAAACACGAGTGTCCCGGGTAAAGCCTTTTCTGTCCTTGTAAAGTAAGGACATAACTAGTGTCTACGTGACACAAAAAAAGTAAAGGCAGGCAAAGTAGCCAGCCCTTCAAAAGCTGACCCAAATGACTGCTGCCCCAACCCACAAACCATGATCTCAATCTCGCTGCCCTGACAGGGGCACTCAAAAAGAGCTATAAAAGCATGTGAAAGGGGGAACTTGGGGCTTTTCCCCCTCATCACCTTTGGTGCATTGGCCGGGAAGCACCCCCCCAAAGGACTCTTGCCACGTGAGCAATTAATCCTCACCTGGTAAGTTAAGCGAACACTCTCTTTCTATCTATATGTCCAGTGCTACTGTCTATGTACTTGGAGGCTCAAACTATTTTGAACCCAGGAGTCCCAGACAGACGTGTCCCATGGGAACTGGGAGAGACGGTAGGGAGACGTCCCTAACCAATTCTCCAGGATTTGGGGTTCTGTCCCCCTCAGTTTGGTCTGAAGGAACCAAAAAACAGGTAGCACCCATTATCTGGAACCCATATTCTCAGGATAGGGTGGGGTTCCAAGGTTTGTTTTGTTGCGCACACTGGTATTCTGTGTATTGTTAAGTGTTCAATGTTGTCTGTACATCTTTGTTCTTGTCTATTGTTGCCTGACCATCCAGATCAAGTCGTACCAAGGAACCCAGATGGAACCGTTAAAACAAACAAACAAACAAACAAAAACCGGTAAGTAGCTGGCAGATCTCGCAGAGCAAATTAAAGGTTAATATCTCTTTAAGAAAGAAAAGGCAGTGGCAGCCTGCAGTAGTGGTAGCCTGTGGCTGCCTGAGCCAGCTAGCCCCAAGCAAGAGCATGCTGGCCCTCCTCTGGGGTGAGGCGGAGCAAAATGTCCCACAGCTGCCAGCCAGCGCTGAGACAACAAAAGCAAGGCAAAACGCAAAAGTTCTCTGGTGGTGGGGTAGTAGTGGGGGGGGGGGACTGCCACAAAGTGCCA
>NW_006400051.1:891876-892948 GCF_000299155.1 Elephantulus edwardii | reverse complement strand
GTGGTAGCCTGTGGCTGCCTGAGCCAGCTAGCCCCAAGCAAGAGCATGCTGGCCCTCCTCTGGGGTGAGGCGGAGCAAGATGTCCCACAGCCGCCAGCCAGCGCTGAGACAACAAAAGCAAGGCAAAACGCAAAAGTTCTCTGGTGGTGGGGTAGTAGTGGGGGGGGGGGGGACTGCCACAAAGTGCCACTAATGTGACAAAGACCCAGGTAGCCCGCTTCCTCCCTGCAGGCACGCGTGAGGGTGGGGCATCCGGTTTGTGGGTAGCCAAGCTTGCACAGGTAAAGCTCAAAGGCTTAAATCTTTCTCTCCCACAGGGATCCAACTACTATTCCTGCATCTGCGCACCTCTGTGGAAATCTGTGGTATATATTATTTAAAAGCTAAAACTAACCCTATAAAGCTCAATACATTACATTAATTAAAATTGCTTAAGAGCTTGAGGGTAAAAGAGAAGTCATTTTTTTGCAGTTGTTTCAATATATGTAAAAACACTATTGTTGATTTAAACTGGTAAAAAGAAAGCGGTTAAACTCAAAATCTTGGCAAGATGTAATGCGAGCTTTATAAAAAGGCTGAACAAAAGAAAAATGTGTGATTCCTGTTTCAGTTTGGTCATTATAGGAGCTAATCTGTTTGGCATTTAAAGCATTAAGGTTTAAAGAGGAGATACCTAAAGAATTAAAAAGAACCTCTTCAGAAAAAAAATAACAAATAATAGTAAATCTGATATAAAAAGGGTAAATTTCCTCCACCTCCGACTCCAAACTTAAGCAATATAATATAGAATTATAGTCCTTATAAGTAATTAAGTAAGTTATCATAATAAGATATATTACCAAAGTAATATATTAACAGCAACTGTTCCAGACGCTATGTTATTTAATAATGTAAATCATGCTTCTGTACTTTTAAAAAGGGTTCTATATTTCCAGTAACAATTCAGGATATGCCTGTTTTCTTGGCAGTCCATGGAGCATTCAATAATCTTCTCCAGCACCACAGCTCAAAGGCGTCAATTCTCCTTCTATCCTCCCTAGTCATTGTCCAACTCTCTGATGCATAACAAGTG
>NW_006400051.1:880808-891581 GCF_000299155.1 Elephantulus edwardii | reverse complement strand
TATGAACTAAGATAGATAGATAGATATAGATATAAATAATGTATATGTATATATGAACAAAAGGCCTGAAGCCTTTATAATTCTATAGTCATTTCTTCAATTTCATAGCATTTCCAGAGGCATGTGGTTTAGGAAGAGGATGCCACTCCTGTTTCCAAACCTGAATCAATCTGGGAGGTCCACCAAACACTGCCCACAATGAGTAGCCATTATAATGTTTGGCACACCTATGGCACAGTTTTTCCATTATGGCATTTGAGACAATAATGGCAAATGGTTCAGTGTCACAGCAAACCCAGATTACTTCAGCACAGCAAACAGACTAGAGTGCTGTACGACATAGAAGAGTGTTCCTCTAAAATAGTGACATGGGATTAATATATAATCCCTTGGTTTAACTTTTAAATATAAGGGCCCTCCAGGAGGTTTTGACTGTAAACAAGAGGCTTAAATAAAAAAAAAAATTCACCACACAATTCACATAGATATTCAGCCAAAACAAGAGCATCATCTTACAGAGTCCACCACTTTACCCAATTCAAAATGGAGACAAGGGCCTGGTTTTATATGTTGTTGTTGTTGTTATTGTCATTGAGTAGTGACCCTATAAACAAAATAACCTGTTCTATAACAATTGTCCTATCTCTAAGTTCAAAGAGTTTCCACAGGTATGTTTAGGAAGTGGATGTCACTCCTGCTTCCAAACCTGTCTTAATCTATATGAGCTCTACTAAACATTGTCAACCATGTGCAACTATTATGATATCTGATGCACCACTGGACCACCGTTGCTTTACCACATAGGAAAACATTCATTTCAAACATGACCCTTAGACCCAAATGATTTTAAAAAGCTCCCTCATCAGTCTCTTATTGGCTCTAACAAGAGGCTCCAGTCCATTCTCATCATCTACCTATGAGGTCAGAGTAGTTCTCCATCCAGTGCAAAGGAACCGATCCTTCCAAAAGTCAAATGACTTTTAAAAATTCCTAGCTCCGCACCTGTCTCTCATTGGCTTGGGAGCTGGGGCTTTTTAAAAATCATTCTACTTTTGAAAGGGCCACTTTCCTTTGCACTGGATGGAGGCCTGCTCTGGCCTGGTTCGTTGGTGGTGAGAGCAGGGTGGAGCCTCTTGTTGAAGCCAATGAGAGAAAATCAACTAATAGAGATGCATATTTTTGGCAATTCTAGAGAAAGGCAATTCCCCATAATTCAGAAATTGCCAGCTAATGTGACTAATATCACACCTAAATAAAACATAACAAATATGACTTAGAGAAAGCCCAGCTAGAGTGCTCTTTGGAGACAAAGATTATAAAGCTTTGCCTCATGTACTTTGGACATGTTGCTGAAAGGAGCTATTCCTTGGACAGGTGCCTGATGCTCACATAGGCAGAAGGTCAGCTAAGAAGAGGAAGACCCTCAGTGAGGTAGACTGACACAATGACTGTGGCATCAGGCTCTAATATGTCAGGAAGTGTTAGAATGACACAGAATAGGACAGGGTTTAGATATCTTCTTCAAAGGTCACTGTAAGCCATACTTGATGGCACATAACAAAATATCAGTGAAAAAAAAAAGTTGAGGATAATGTTTTTTTTTTCTTTTCTATTGGTTTCTATACAAATTTGTATACACTGTTTTTCATACTTTCCTTCATTCACATTGTGCTTCATACAATCATTCCCACACATTTTGTTTTGTTACAGTAGTGCAAGACAAACACCAAAAACTCAATGAAGCATCAGAAGAGAAGTATACATGAGGGAAACCATTGCTGATAGGGAGTAGGTCTCAGATGAAAGTAGAAAATACCAGAAATGTGCTTATCTCTGCTTTTTACATTGTGAAAATATATTTAATTTCTTATAATATAGCTAACTATTGTAAACATTGAAAAAACCAAAAATTGTAAAACAATTTTTCTCATGTAAAATCTGTACATAAACAAAGAAATAGTAGTCATTTGAATAGAAAATGAGGGTACTACATGACTTAAAATCAAGAAAGATGTACATCAATATTATATCTTTGCATCAAATTTAATCAAGCTGTATGCGGATGAATAATTTGGATATGTGAAGAGAAATGTGGCATTAGGATTGAAAGAAGACTAAAAATTTGATTATGCAAATCACATGCTTGCTGAAATCAAAGAGAAATTGAAGCACTTACTGTATGAATTGCATCTTAACATAAATAAAGCACAAATCCTCACAACCAAAGTGATAAATAACATGATGTTTGGTGATGGAAAAGGAAGACAGAAGAAGAATTGATTAAATAAAAAATATATGGGTGAAGAATATTAATTACAACATCAACAGTCAGAAGGACAAAGAGATTTGTCTTGGAATGACAACAGACAAAATGTTCCTTAGAGTTGAGAATGGAAAGACTATGTTGCTATTCTCTGTGTCCGCTTGTTTGCTAGTAGTCAATAATGCTAAAAACCAAGCTTGTGAGAAAAAAGCTACTAAAATTATGATTCCCTCTTTTGACCCATCGAGTGGGGCCACAAAGAAAACTATTTTTCATATGCATGTTGAAAATGTCTGTATATTGACTATTAATTCTCAGACTTTCAAAACTATCTTTCAGCTTTATAAACTATTTCAATAAAAGCAATTGTTTCTGGAAAAAACAAAATCCCCATCTCTCCACAACCTCTCCAACATTTATTACTTGCTGTATTATAATACAATACTTTGCTACTGGGGTGTAATTTTTATTTTGTCTCTCTTATTGCCAGTGATTTTGAGCATTTCTTCATGTGTCTGTTGACCACTTGAATGTATTCCTCTGTGAAAAGTCTTTTCCATGTCTTTTGCTTATTTTGTAATTGTGTTATCAGTCCTTTTTTTGTGGGAGACCTGTAGGATTCTGAAAACTTTTGATATGAGACTGTTGTCTGAAATGGTATTGCCAAATGTTTGTTCCAATTAGTACATTTTCTTTTCACTTGGTTGGAAAATGTTTTTATGCACATAGGGATTTATGTTCAAGAGGTCATGTTCATCAATTTTATTCTGTCCAGATTGTGCCTTTCTGTCTGTATTTGGCAGTCTCTTTATACCATAGACTAGACTGCCTAAGCTTGATCTCAATTTATCTCTTATGATCTTTATGCTTTTAGGCTTTACTCCCAGATCCCGGACCTACCTTAAGTTGATTTTTTGCTTATCAATCCAGTAGTAAAAATCTTTGTTTTCTTGACATTCAGATACAATCAGTATTGAAGGCTACATTCCTTGATCTTTTGCATCAAATGCTTTAAGTTATCCTCATTTTCAACAAGTAAGGTTGTGTTATCTGCATAATGGAGGTTATTAATGAGTGTCCCTCCAACTCTGATGCCACATTCTTCTTTATAGACTCAAGCTTCTTGAATAATTTGCTCAGCGTACAAATTGAATAGATATGGTGAAAGAATACAAACCTGATGCACTCCTTTCTTAATTTTAAACCATGCAGTGTTTTTCTACTCTGTTCACACAATACCCTCTTTGTCCAGATATAGGTTCCACAAGAGTACAATTGTACAAGTGTTTTGGAACTTCCATTCTTCTCAACATCAGCCACAACTGTTATGATCCACATAATCAAAAGACTTTACATAGTCAATAAAGCACAAATAGACATTCTTCTGGTATTCTTTACTTTTAGCCAGCATCCATGTGCCATCAGCAATGATATACTTTGTGCCATGGCCTCTTCTAAATCCTGTTTGAATTTTTGGCAGGTCCCTATCTATGTACTATTCTAGATGTTTTTTAATTATCTTCAGCAGTATTTTCTTGGGTGTGATATTAATGATACTGTGCGATAATTTTCACATTCTGTTGGATCACCTTACTGAGAATAGGAACAAATATGGACCTCTTCCAATCCTTTGACCAGAGATCTGTCCTCCAAATTGTCTGGCATAGACTGGTGAGCACATCCAAGGCCACATCTATTAATTGAAACAAGTCAGTTGGTATCACATTGATCCCTGGAGTCTTATTTTTTGTCAATGCCTTCAATGAAGCTTCCACTTCCTTCTTCATTATCATTGGCTTCTGCTCATATGATACTTTCTGAAATTTTTCAGTGTCAATCAGTTCTTTTGGTACAATAATTCTGTGAGTTTCTTCCAACTTCTTTTGATGCTTTTTGGGTAACTCAATATATTGCCCGTAACATCTTTTAATGTTGTGATAGCTTCTTTCAATATTGTGACTCAAGGTTTAAATTTGGTTTTCAGTTCTCCCAATTTCAGAAATGCAGAGTGAGTTTTCCCCTTTAATTTTTAATTCCAGCTCTCTTCCCATTCCATTATAATATTTTGCTTTGTCCATTTTGGCTGCCTTTTGAAATCTTCTGTTCAGCTCTTTTACTTTGACATGTTTTCCTTTTGTTTTGGTTTCTCAACATTCTATTGAAAATTTCAGGGTCTCTTCTGAGTTCCACTTAAGTGGTTTTTTTTTTCTTTCTCCTCTGTAATAACCATTTGACCTCTTCATACATTATATCCTTGATATCATCCCATAACTCATCCAGTCTTCTATCATTGGTGTTCAATGCCTCAAACCTATTCCTAAGACAATCTTGAAATTCCACTAGAATACATTCAAGATCATATCTTGGTCCTTTCTCTTAATTACCCCCAATATTTTTGTGATTTTAATGAAAGTTTAAAGAAAAGTTGGATTTTCATTCATTCATTGAACATTTTCTTCCCTGCCCACCCCTAGTTCACTTTTTAAAAACAATAGTCATTCATTTTTGCATAATTTTTTTTCCTCTTTCCAGTCCACATTGCTATGTACCTTTCTCTGGAGCATTGTCATACAAATAATGCGTAATCATGCATTTCTTTTAAACAGTTCTTTCCTTCAAGTGTTCTCGTGAACATATTTTCATTTTTTTCCACCTTAATTTGAACTTGAATATGAGTAATTGATGGTCTGACCCACATTCCACCCCTGGACTACTTTTGACTGCTAATATTGAGCTTCTCCAACAATTTTTTCCACAGATGTAATTAATATCATTATATGTATCCCATCAGGTAAAAGTCATATGTAAAGTCATCATTAGTGTCTTTTTAAAAGGTATTTGCAATTAATAAATCACTGAAAATTTAAAATGGCATCATTCTATTTCCAGTCTCCATTACCAAGACCACATTTTCTAACTGCTATTCATTCTTAACTTTTTCCATCTTTTGCATTTCAGTCACCAATTATAATTAACATATCTTGATTTGATGTATGGTCAATTTTGGAATGCAAGATATGGTAAAAATTCTCAATTTCATCCTCTTTGGGTTTAGATCTAGAATTGTATATTTGAATATTAGTGTCTTCTTTCTTATAGTGTATTGATAATATCCTATCACTAACAATATTATATTTCAGAATAGAACTTGATACTGACTTTTCTAATATTAATGCAACACCCTTTATCTATTCCTCTCATAGTATGCTGTTGTTCTTTTTATATGCCGTCGAATTGCTTAAGATGCAATGACTCTATGTACAACAGTTCTCAACCTTGCTCTATACTGTGCCAACCTTATTGCCTCTGACACACCTACTCCATTACCCTAATCTTATTTGATCCATTTCCTCCTAAGAAGTATGTCCTTCTCCAAAGAGTGGTCTCTTCTTGCAACATATCCAAAGTAGGTCAGACAAAGCTTCAGAATCTTTGCCTCCTTGGAGCAGCCTGGCCACACCCTCTCTAAGATGAAACTGTTTGCTCTCCTAGCAGTCCATGGTATGTTCAATCCTCTTCTCCAGCACCAATGTCCAAAGCCATTAATTCTTCATCTATCATTCTTTTCATTGTTCAGATTTCTGATGCAGAGCAATGTAATTATGAAGACCATGGCCTGGATCAGGCATACATTAGTTTAGTCTCCAGACTGACGTTATTGCCCTTAAATGCCCTGGAGCATTCCCTCACAGCAGATCGTGAGGGCAAACACCTAACCAACTGATTGGAAGAGATCCATATTTATTACCATTCCAAAGAAAGATGACCTGATAGAGTGCCAAAATTATCAAGCAATATAATTAATATCACATGCAAGCAAGATTCTATTGAAAATTTTCCAAAAACAACTGTAACAGCACATCAACAGAGAGCTGCCAGATGTGAAGGCTGGGTTTAGAAGATACCATGATACTAGTATAATAGCTAATGTTAGATGGATCTTGGCCGAAAGAAGAGAGTATCAGAGGAATTTCTGTTTTATTGACTATGCAAAGTATTTAACTGTGTGGATAACAACAAACTGTGACTAACTCTGAGAAAAATAAGAATCAGAACATTTGATTGTGCTTATGTGAAATCTATATTTGAACCAGGAAGAGTTCCTCAGAACAGAGCAAGGACACATTGCATGGTTCAAAATGAGGAAAATTATACACCAGGGCTGCATCCTATCACCATATCTTTTCAAACTATATACAGAACTATATCTGGGAGGCTGGGCTCTATGAAAAGGAATGTATCAGGAATTAAGGAAAACTCACAAACAACCCATGTTATGCAGACGACACAACCTTCCTTACTGAAACTGAGGAGGATTTGAGGCATTTGCTGCAGAAAGTGAAAGACTGCAGCTGTCAATATGTACTGAAGCTCAACATAAAAAACAAACAAACAAACAAACAAAAACAAATGTTTTTATCACTAAGCCAATTGGCAGCTTCATGATAAATGGAGAAAGGATTGAGATTGTTAACCGCTTCTGTTTACTTGGCTCCACATCAACACTCTTAATACTAGCAGCCAGGAAATCAAAAGACGAATTGCCTTGGGAAAATCTACTTTCAGAGACCCCTCCAGAGTACTAGAGAGGCATGATGTCAGTTTGGAGACTAAGGCATGCCTGATCCAGGCCGTCATCTTTGCAATTACTTTTTATGCATCAGAGAGCTGGACAATGACTAAGGAAGAAGAATCTGTGCCTTTCAGTTATAATACTGGAGAAGAGCACCAAATACACCATAGACTGCTAAGAGAACAGATTGATCCTGGAAAGGGTGAAACCAAGCTACTCCTTGGAGGCAAGGATTTTGAAGCTCAGTATGACATACTTTGGGCATGTTGTAATGAGGGACCAGTCTTTAGAGAGGGACATCATGCTTGGGAATGTGGAGGGACAATGCAAGAGAGGAAATCCCTGGAGTAGATAGGGTCACTAGGAGTCACAAGTGAGAGGAGGGCACTTATCAACTTCAACAAGACACTATTCTGCTTTAATAGTTTGAAGATCAACTTTGAGAAATTTGAAACTGTTTGCAACAAACATTATTTTCTCCAGTTTCATTAACCAAAAGTTCACATTATTTGCTCACTGAATAGAAAAATGGAAAAACAAAACAAAACAAAGAAAAAACAACCACAAAAGTCTCCAAAATATCCCTGTTTTTCACAAGGATTTTAAAACGTACCTTTTAGGAATATTAAACATTGTTTGAAGGTTTATAATGTTTAAAGTTGCATAAATACTTTATATAAGTATTTTATTTCATTCATATACATCTCCAAGTGATATAGAGTCTATGAGAATCACTTTATGGTTTAAACTTGTTTTTGAGGGACTATTCAACTTACCCAAGTTTACATAGTTTGAAATAACAGTTGTTGAAATTTTCCATTGAAGAACTAAGATATTAACTGTTAAGCATTTTACCTTTCTCAAAAAAAAAAGAAAAATGAGATAAGCTATCCAAGGTTTGTGAACTCTTGAAATTCAGGCTCCCATATTGAAAGTCAATTTTAATAAACAAATTTTCCTTTGCATATTGCCCATCTTTAAAATATACTTCAAAGATATTTGGAATATATTAAAACACTAATTTTTCATTTACTCTAATTATTCAAAATGTAAGTATTCTTGAAATGAATTGTGTGTATAATAGGAAATAACTTCAAATATACTTTTAAAATATAGAAAAAATAGAGAGAAAAGGGAGGAGATCAGGAGATAAAATTGTTTCCACCTGTTTGTAAATTATTTTTGTTGTTGCCATTGTTGTTGTTGTTGGTATGTACTGTCAAGTTGCCTGTGACTCACAGAAAACCTTTGTACAACAGCTCTGAACTCTGCTCTATCTTGAGCCAACCTTATTGTCTCTGACACATGAACCCCTATTAAGCCAGCAACTGAGTCAATCCATCTCATCCAATGTCTTCCTCTCTTGTGCTGTCCCTCCATATTCCCAAGCATGAAATCCCTCTCCAAAGAGTGGTCCCTCCTTCAAATATGCCCAAAGTATGTCAGACAGAGTTTCAGAATCCTTACCTCCAAGGAGCAGCCTGGTTTCATCCTCTGTAGGATGAACCTGTTTGTTCTCCTAGCAGTTCATGGTATATTCGATACATTTCTCCAGCACCACAGCTCAAAGGCATCAATTCTCTTTCTATTATCCCTAGTTATTGTCCAGCTTTCTGATACATAGCAAACAATTGCAAAGAGCATGGCTTGGATCAGGTACAGCTTAGTCTCCAGACTGACACTGTTGTTTTTCACAACTCTGGAGAGTTCCCTGATAGCAAATTTTCCCAATGCAATTCATCTTTTGTTTTCCTGGTTCCTGGTAGCAGGTTTATTGATTGTGGAGCTCAGCAAACTCTTAACAATCTCAATTTCTTCACACTTTTTGTATATTTGCAAAAATTTACTTTCCTAAGGTACATTTCATGACTTACTAAGGTAGTATTGTGATCATATGAAATTGGTCTTTATGCTGGCAGGCATTAATATACAAATCACACCTACTAATTTAACATTAATTATAACATTAGCTAAAAGTATAAAACTACTTGGTGCTGTTGTTGTGTCTGGGTTTTTTCTTACAATAATATTTAAGAAATCTTAGTGGCATGTTGTTGTTATGTACCATCAGGTTGAAGCCAACTTACAGATGATCCTCCAGTTGGTTTTCAGAGGCAATAAATTGCAGGAGAGATTGGCAATCATTCTCCCATCAAACAAACTGGTGGATTCAAACTACCATGTTTTGAGTTGGCAGAGCTCCCTATAGGTTGGTTGTATAGTGTCTAGCATATAACATTGCTTACCTATACTGGCAATTTCTAATTTGCCACCCCTTCTGTAAAGATTTTCTACCTCAGAAATCTCATGGAGGGTTTCAATTAGAACCAATTCTATGGGAATGAGTTTCATAGTAGTAGTTGGTAGACAATAATAATACTTCATACTCTAAACTATGCTGGATGAGTGATAGACATTTCTCCAATTATCATAAATTCTTGTCACGGAGATATGCTTAGATTTATTTTACAGTGAAGTTTATTCATTTGTGAAAGTGCTCAGAACCAGGAAAAATCAGAATTAAATTGAGATTTAAACTTGGCATCCTTGGAAAACACAATGGCCCTTCCACAAAAAAAAAAAGTCCAGAATTACCCCTGGGAAGGAGAAGAGAACTAAAAGAGACCAGAGGTTTCTAAACAATTGCACAAATGATTCACTACTTCCCACTTTTTCAAATTTCCAGACTCCACTTGGATGCAATCAAAATTCTTAGGAAACTGAAGTCTACTGCTGCCAGTTCTCGCCCACTGATTTTAGCAAACAAACCTCCTTACATAGGGTTTATATGGACTTATATGCTGTTCCTTGTCAAAGCCATTTCTGGCCATGAGTAACCTACTAGCTATCCTGTGCTGCTTTACCTTTGTCAGTCCTTGTGTTCATTACACTTTAAGATCCTCTTTTTGCACTTCTGGTTACATTTCCTCCAAGACCAACTTGTTTACTCTTTTGGCAGTCCATGGAATATTTAATACTATTCAATGGAATCTAATTTTCTTTAGGCTTCATTATTCATTGTCCAGAATTCAGATGCATTTAAAAAAATTGAAAGTACAATAACTTGGATCAAGTGCACCTCATTCTTTAAACAGGCATTCTTTTTATTACTTTGAAAAGGTCTTTGACAACAGAGTTTTCCCAGTGTAATACATTTTCTTTTACTTTATATACTCCTGGTACCATGAGGATGATTATGAACCGAAGTACAAGGAAATTTTTGAAAACTTCAACCATTTCTTTACCATGAAGGTGCTGATTGGTCCAGTCATGAGCACTTTTGTTTTCTTGATGTTGAAATGTAATACATTTTAAAGATTGTAGTCCTTGAATTCATCTCTTTCAGGAAGTGTTCCAAGTCTTCTTCACTGTCTGTGAACAAGACTGTGTCATCTGCATAAAACAGGTTGAATCTTCCTTCAACATTGATGCTACGTTCTACATATGGACCAGGTGTTCAAATACAGTTTGAATAGGTATAAATAAGAACACAGTACACTTTATAGCATTTTAAACCATGCAGTATTACCTTATTCTGTAAGCTTTGCATGAATACATTAAGTATTCTGGGATTACTATTCTTCTCAAGTTTATCCATAGTTTGCAATGCTTAACATAGTTAAATGCCTTTACATAGTCAGTAAAATATAAAGAACCATCTTTCAGGTATTTTATTTTAGTCAAGAGTCATCTGACATCAGCAACAATAACACTCATTCCACAGTCTCTTCTGAATCTATGTTTTATTTTTCTGGCAGTTCCCCGTCAATCAACTGTTACAGCTATTTTTTTTTTTAAGTTGTGCCAAGAAATCTGGAGAACAACCACTTGGCGAACTGACTGGAAGAGGTCTATATTTGGTCCCATCCCAAAGAAGGGCGACCCAACTGAGTGTGGAAACTACAGAACAATCTCATTGATTTCACATGCAAGCAAG
>NW_006400051.1:878672-879899 GCF_000299155.1 Elephantulus edwardii | reverse complement strand
GCCTGACATACTTTGGACATGTTGTAAGGAGAGCCATGTCTTTAGAGAGGGACATCATGCTTGGGAGGGTGGAGGGACGGTGCAAGAGGGGAAGACCCTCTATGAGGTGGATTGATTCAGTGACTTGGGTAATCGGGATGGGTGTGTCAGAGGCAATGAGATTCGCATGGGATAGAGCTCAGTTTAGGGATATTGTACATAGGGTCGCTATGAGTCGCAAACGACTCGACGGCACATAACAACAACAACAAAATTTCTATTTTATACTGGTTTACTTACAAAGTTCAAATACATTGTTTTGCAATCTGGGTTTTTCTCCTATCCTTTATCCACTCCTCCCTCCACCCTTAAAACCGTGCGATGTTATGGTTAAACTCTTACCCTTCTGCTCCACCTTCCCCATCTTGGATCCTTGTAAATGTTCTCTACAATATTTGTCCTTATGAGACTGAATTAGTTCACTTAGCATAATGTTGTCCAGTCCCTCCAAATTTAGGTAGTAATTTACAAAATCATTGCTCCTGTGTGCTGTGTAGTATTCCATCATTTGAATGTACCATATTTTCTCAATCCATTTCATTGTGGTTAGACTTTTGGACTATTTACATGTTCTTGCTATGATGAATAAAGCTGCTATGGACATTGGTGCACAAATCTCTGTTTGTACCTCAGTTCTCATTTTCTTGGAGTATATTCCAAGCAGTGCAATAGCTAGGTCATATGGAATATCTATGTTCAGCTTTTTGAGGAAACACCAAACTGCCTTCCAGAGTGGTTGTAACATTTTACAATTCAACCAACATTGTAGAAGAGTTTCTATCTTGCCACATCCTCTCCAAAATTTATTATTTTCTGCCCTGATAAACTTTGCCACTGGTATTCGGGTAAGATGTTATCCCATTGTAGTGTTTATTTACCTCTCTCTCATTGCCAGTGATTTTGAACATTTCTTAATGAGTCTGTTGGCTATTTGAATGTCTTCCTCTGTGAAAAATCTTTCCATGTCTCTCCAATTTTGTAATTGCATTATCAATCTTTTTTTCTTATGGAGTTCCCAAAAGAAAACTTTATAAAACCTATAAACTTTGTTATGAGACCCTTGTCTGAGATGGCATTGTCAAATATTTGTTCCCAGTCTTCCTGAGCTGCCCTCTGGAATCTTTTCTTCAGCCTCTTAATGTCCTGAATTCTTCCTTTGCTTTGGTTTCTCAGAGCTCTAACAAAAAA
>NW_006400051.1:868934-878400 GCF_000299155.1 Elephantulus edwardii | reverse complement strand
AAGAAAGAAAGAAAGAAAGACACTGTTAGATCTGGTAGACCAATTTAGTAAAACGGCAGGATACAAGATTCATATTTAAAACAAAAAAATCAGTGTGATTCCTCTACAGTAACAAAGAGAATTCAGAGAGAGAAACCAAGAGAGCAATATCATTTAAAACAACCAACCACAAATTGAGATACTTGGAAGTGAACCTAATTAGAGATACAAAAGACCTATACAAAGAAAACTACAGAACATTTTTGTGAGACAAAATAAAAGATCTAAGTAAATGGGGGGGGGGAGCTGTTCCCTGTTCATTTGTAGGAAGATTGAATATTGCGAAAATGGCAATCTTACCAAAATCAAGGGTCATATTCAAAGCAATTTCAATACAGATGCCAGATTCATTTTTCAAGAAGATTGAAAGGGAAATTGTCAAGTTTATTAGGAAAGAGACTGCAAATAAGCAAAGCACTTCTGAAAAACAAAAATGAAGTTTCTCCCTGTCCTCAAAATCTACTACACAGTGGTAGTAACCAAAACAGTATGGTACTGGTACAATGACAGGCACATAGACTAATGGAACAGAACTGAGAACCCAGAAATGAACCCCTCTATCCACAGTCAACTGATGCTTCACAAGAAAAGAAAACCTATCAAATGGGGAAATTGCAACCTCTTCAACAAATGGTGCTGGCAAAACTAGACTGATGCCTGCAGAAAGCTGAAACAGAATCCACATCTCACGCCATAAACAATACACAAAAATCAACTGAAGGTGGATTAGAGACCTGGGAGTGAAGCTAAAACCATAAAGCTCATAAATTATGTTGTTGTTGTTGTTATGTGCCATCGAATCACTTGCGACTCATAGCGACCCTATGTACAACATCCCTAAACTCTGCTCTGTCCTGTGCCAATCGTGCTGTCTCCAACACACCCATCCCAATTACCCCAGTCACTGAATCAATGCACCTCATAGGAGGCCTTCCCCTTCTGCGCTGTCCCTCCACCCTACCAAGTGTGATGTCCCTCTCCAAGGACCTGTCCCTCCTTGCAACATGTCCAAAGTATGTTAGACGGAGCCTTAGAATCAGCTGTTTTTAATAATCTTCAGTAAGATTTTAATTGTACGTGCTATCCTTAATTTCAGTACTCTGTTGGATCACATTTTATTTTAGAATAAAGGGAAAATATGAATGTCTTCTTGCTGCTTGTACAGGTTGTTGTGGTTGTTATGTGCCATCAAGTTCACGACTCATAGTGACCCTATGTACAACAGCCCTAAACCGTGCTCTATTCCTTGTCAATCTCATTGTCTCCAACACACCTACCCCCATTACCCCAGTGACAGAATCAATCCATCTCATCGAGGGTCTTCCTTTCCTGCTCTGTCCATCCACCCTTCCAAGAAGGATGTTCCTTTCCAAGAAACATGGAACATGTCCAAAGTATGTCAGACAAAGCTTCAGAATCCTTGCCTCCAATGTGAGCCTGGCTTTACCCTCTACAGCATGAACTTGTTTGTTCTCCTAGCAGTCCATGGTATATTCAGTACTCTTCTTCAGCACCAGAGCTTGAAGGCATCAATTCTCCTGATATCATCCCTAGTCATTGTCCAGCTCTCTGATGCATAGCAAAGATCATGGCCTGTATCAGGTACACCTTAGTTTCCAGACCAACATCATTGCTCTTCAGTACATTGGAGAGGTCTCTGACAGCAGCCTTTCCCAATTCAATTTGTCTTTTAAGTTCCTGACTGTTGTTACCAAGAGTGTTGATTGTAGAGCCAATAAACTGAAGCTGTCAACAATCTCATTCTCTTCATCATCCATCATGATGCTGCCAATCAGCACAGTGGTGAGAATCTTTGTTTTCTTCATGTTGAGCTTCAATCCATATTGAAGGTTGCAATCCTTGACCTTCTGCAGCAAGTGCTTCAGGTCCTCCTCGGTTTCAGCAAGTAGGGTTGTGTCATCTGCATAATGCAGATTTTTGATGAGTCTACCTCCAATGCTGATGCCACATTTCTCATAGAGCCCAGACTCCTGGATAATCTGTTCTGCATATAGATTGAAAAGATATGGAGATAGGACATATTCTTGATGCACACACTTCCCAATTTTTAACCTCCAGTGTTTTCTTGCTCTGTTCTGACATTTGCCTCCTGGTCCAAGTATAAGTTTCACATAAGCAAAATCAAGTGTTCTGGAATTCCCATTCTTCTCAGAGTCAGAGGCTAGTGGGTACTTTCAGGATTGAGTTTGGTATTTAATCTATTTACGGGGTCTTATTTTTTGTCAATGTCTTCAGTGTAACTTGAACTTAATTATATTTTTTTAATTTTATTATTATCAATTATTATTATTATTATTGGCTACTTGCTGAAATATTTTATTGCCAAACAATTCTTTTGTATGTTGTGTACATAAGTACAAAAGTGCATATTACTTTTACTATCTTTTGATGCATCCAGCATCAGTCAATATTTTACCCACAGAATATTTCAGTATTTTGAGACTTTATCATGCTCTACAGTTCATTTTATTTGATAAATGTTCTTAGCATTTAGTATATAAGAATATTTAATATATGAGAATATTCTCATATATTACTTTTTTGTTTTGTAACTCCAGCTTTTTGCACACTTCCTTACATTTCTTTGTCTTCTAAAGCTGCCCTTTGAAATCTTCTATTTTTTTTCCTCTTACTTTAGCAGTTCTCTTTCTTTTGACTTCTTTATGTTTTGGTACAAGTTTCTTTTCTGACATCTATTTTTGTCTTATATTGCTACCTTTCCGTTTGCTTTCTTCATGGATGATGTCCTCCCACAACTTGTCTTCAGTTGCCAGTGCTCAATGTGTTAAATCTATATCCTTAGTCTTCCTGATAACTCAGGAATTTCCTTTGAAATTTCTGCTATTATTTTTTACAACATAGGTTATTCTTTTTATCCCCAGTTTTTTCGCATTATAAGGCAAGCTTCCAAATCTATTCTGACATCTGTTTCAGTATTTTATACTGGAACATAATTCTTTAAAATGTTAAAAAAATCAAAGATAACACTTTGAGACCTAAAGTGCACCTGAAGCAAGTAATGATATTATTTGCTTCACATTTATGTGAATTATGACTATTGAAGAACAAAGATTTAAAGTCTTTTAATTGTGTTGTTGACAAAGAACAAAAAATCTCTTATGGACTGCCAGATAAATAACAAATATATCTTAGAAGAAGAACAATCAGAATGTGTCTTAGAAGTTAGGATGCTGAGATCTTGTCTCAAGTGATTTGGGCACATTATAAGGAAGGACCAGTCTCTAGAGAATGACATCATACTTGGTAAAGGAGAATGTCAGCAAAATAAAAGAACCTCAGTCACAGTGACTTCAGCTAGGAGCTCAAACATAGCATGATTCTGATTATGGAGACAAACTATGCAGTGTTTACTTTCACTGCACTATGAACTAAAATCTACTTGACAGATATTAAGAACAACAATCAACTCACCCATTATAGCAGAATCAATCTCTCATGTGTCAAATGAGAACTACATTTTCAGAAACAAAACTGAAGTGCAAACTAAATGTTCCCACCACTTTGCTATTGAACCAGAACTAACTCATTACCAACCTTCCTTTGGGCTGCCAGAGGCTGTAGATCTATGGAAAGGGATTGCTTACTTTTCTCCCATGGAGTTGCTAGTGGATTTGAAAAGGCCATCACAATGCCTTTAACTTTCTTCTGATTCCACAAAGCTCTTTGTTCTAACTTTTCAATTAGCATCCAACTCGTTTAACAATTATGTTATTCCAGTTAGATTAAGTGTAATATAACATTAGGAAATAGAATCTAAAGACTTAGAAGCCCCTTTAATTCTAATATGACTTTAAGGACTTCTCAATGCTTCTTGCATTATGACCTCTGTCTAGCATTCAAACTCATATTCGAGCTGCTTCAACAAGACTAAATGATAATTGCTTTACCAATTGGACTTTCCTGATTTTCCTATATGAGAAATTTATAGTTAAAAATGTGTCATAGATTTCATATTCATTCATTCATATGGAAACTGCACTTCTGAAGGGAAAAAGTAAACACCTGGACTTAGGTGCCTGTGCCCCTGGTGGCTGAGGCTCTCACTGTCCACATTCTATTTTTCCTGATGAGAGGATATCTTCAGGATTGAGAGTTTTAAAACATATGTGTGAAAAACTCTACTTTCTCTCTCTCTTTTCACTTAGCCTTTCTATGTCACTCTGTCTCTACTATTGAGTAGGAAACATCATTGTGTTTCCAACTTGTGTTAAAATTGATTGCTGGAATATATTTCTCCTATGGAGAAATGTCAGAGAGACAAGATCTCTGGGTTAGCAGCATTACTCCCTACTGACTAGTCCACTAGAACTCTCTTTTCCTCACTAGGAATATTGAATGAATAACCCTAGGAAAAGCTACATAGCTACTTTAACACCACTTTCATCTCTGTGGGCCTCAAATACTTTTCATCCTTGGCTCTAATCCAAACACCAATGTGACATCTCCAGTGGGAACTTTAGTACAAATTTGGCACATGCCTAAAGTAAAACAAAGCAGGAATTTTAAGGCTGCCTTTGTATTTGATTGAATTATCACTGAATTCTTCCCTACTTCTTTTTTTTTTTCTTTTTAGAGACAGAAGAAAGGAAATGGACAGTGGAAGTAAGGGAAAGGACCTGCTCCCCTTTGATATGGCTTCTCCCTCCCTTCTCATGGACACTCAGTCTTATCTCATGGTGCAAGGTACTTCTAAAGTGTGTATTCTGCAAAGAGGAAAGGTTCATCAATGCCCACAATAGAACAACAGCACATGGTTCTTTTGACAAGGAATGCAGAGGGAATTGTGTAAAGGAAATGGAGGAAGTTAAAATAGGATTTCAAAGTGGCATGTTATAAGCGCATTCCTGGACTTTCCTTGCACTTTCCACTTCTGCTCAATTTTTTTCCCCTTTTTTCTCTTTTGAGAATGCTGAGAGACTGCATGTTTGGGCTGAAGAAGCAATGGATGGCTCTGGAATGAAATAGAGTATGAAATTAGCCTTTCTTTCACTGTCTATATGCATGTGTGAATAATTCCCTATGTATAAGGCACAGTACTAAAATAAAGATAAATATGTGTTTAAACATTTTTCTTGGAGAAAATCTTGATTTGATTAACCACTTGTATGGCCCTAGGCAATTGGACATTCTTTCTCAGAAAATGAATTTTTAGTCCTTCTTTTAAAAAATAAGAGCTTTGGCTAGTAGGATCTTTAACCCTGATTCTTCTTTTCACATTGAAAAGTACAGAAATCATTCCAGCACGTCTCCTTTCCTACTCCAATAGGTACATGTAGAGTCATTTTTAACAAGCTTAAAATTCTACCATAAAGACAAGTGTAAATATCAATTATATTAGTTAGACTTTGACCTTAAAAATAGATATTGTTTAGTCTTCTGACTTTTAGATTTTTGTTGGCCTTGTTTTGTTCTTTTTTTAAAATATATTTTTAAATTAAGAAGTTCCTTGGATTGTGCAAATGGTTAAATGATTAATAAGCTTAGCTTCCAACTGAAAGGTTGGGGTTTCAGGTCCAACTTAAAGGTTCTTTGGAAAAAAGACAAGGTGATCTACTTTAGAAAAGCTGATCTTTGAAAACCTTGGGAATCACAGCTTTGCTCTGACACTCAGAGTCTCCATGACCCAGTTAACTAGACAGATACTATTACCTTCTTAGTTATCCTTAATTTCTGCAAGATTCCATTTTTCCTTCATGAGAATAAACATTATTGATTTTACAATATTTTTTAAAAAACTGAGTGTTTCATTGATTATGCAAGGTCTTTGACTGTCTGGGTCATAACAAACTGTGGCTGACTCTGAGAAGAATGGGAATCCCAGAACATCTTATTGTGCTAATGCGAAACCTATACTTGGACCAAAAGGCAGTTGTTAGAACAGAGCAAGGAAACACTGCATAGTTCAAAATTGGGAAGGGCATACGCCAGGGATGTGTCCTATCTCCAGACCTTTTCAACCTGTATGCAGAACAGATTATCCGAGAGGCTGGGCTCTATGAGGAGAAATGCGGCATCAGGGTTGGCTGAAGCTCTATCAACAATCTATGTTATGCAGATAACACAACCTTGCTTGTTGAAACTGAGGAGAACCTGAAACACTTGCTGCAGAGGGTAAAGGACTGCAGCATTCCATATGGATTGAGGCTCAATATCAAGAAGTCAAAGATTCTCACCACTGGGCCAATTGGCAGCATCAGGATGGATGGTGAAGAGATAGAGATTGTTAACAACTTTCATCTGCTTGGCTCCACAGTCACCACTCTTGACACCAGCAGCCAGGAAATTAAAAGATGTATTGTGATGGGAAAGTCTGCTGTTAGGGACCTCTCCAAAGTACTGAACAGCAATGGTGTCACGCTGGAGACTAAAATGTGTCTGATACAGGCCATGGTCTTTGCAATCATTTGTTATGCATCAGAGAGTTGGGCAATGACTAGGGAGGATAGAAGGAGAATTGAGCCTTTAATCTGTGGCGCTGGAGAAGAGTATTGAATGTACCATGGACTGCCAAGAAAACAAACAGATTCATCCTAGAGAGGGTTAAACCAGGCTGCTCTTTGGAGACAAGGATTCTGGGGCTTTGTCTGACATACTTTGGACATGTTGTAAGGAGAGACCGGTCCTTGGAAAGGGACATCATGCTTGGGAGGGTGGAAGAACAGCACATGAGGGGAAGACCCTCTATCAGGTGGATTGATTCAGTGACTAGGGTAATCGGGATGGGTGTGCCAGAGGCAGTGTGATTGGCACAGGATAGAGCAGGGTTTACGTCTGTTGTACATAGGGTCATATGAATTGCAAGCGATTTGACGACACTTAACAACAACGACAACATTTTATTCTGGTTTACTTACAAAGTTCATATAGACAGTTTTTCACAGCATATTATTTCCCTTTCCTTTACACACCCCTCTCTCCACCATCAAATTATGCACCCTATTATCAAGCCCTCCCATCCTACCCTTACGTCCCCCTTCCACCTTGGTTCCTTGTGTAAAGTCTACAATAATGATTTTAAACAGCATTTGTCTCTATGGGTTAATTCACTTAGCATAATGCTCTCAAGTCCCTTCAAAGTTAGATAGCAATTTACAAAATCATTGTTCCTGTGCTGAATAGTATTCCATCATTTGAATGTCCCATAATTTCTAAATCCATTCCATTGTGGCTGGACGTTTGGCTGTTTCCATGTCTTTGCTAGGGTAAATAACACTATTATCAACTTTGGGGTACAAGTCACTGTTGTGCCTCAGTTCTCATTTTCTCAAGGTATATTCCAAGCAGTGAAATAGCTGGGTCATATGGAATTTCTATGTTCAACTTTTTTGAGGAGTTGCCAAACTCTCTTCCAGAGTGGTTGTACCATTTTACAATTCCACAACAATGTAGAAGAGTTCCTATCTTGCCACATCCTCTCCAAAATTTATTATTTGCTGCCCTGATAAACTTTGTCACTGGTACTGGGGTACGATGCTATCTCATTGGGGTTTTGATTTGCATCTCTCTTATTGCCAGTGATTTTGAGTCATCTGAATGTCTTCCTCTTTGAAAAGCCTTTCCATGTCTCCTTCTCATTTTGTAATTGGATTATCAGTCTTTTTCTTCTGGTGGCCAAGGAGTATTCTGTAAATTTTTGTTTTGATACCTTTTCTGAGATGGTATTGCCAAATGTTAGTCCACAGTTACTGATCATATTATTTTAATAAATATTATCTATTTTACCTGTGGTATTGAAGAACAGTACTCAATATTCCATGAAGTGTCAAAAGAATAGTTGATTCTGTTGTGACTCTTTTATCTGTTGCTCAGATTTGTGTCTTTTTCTTTCTTAGTTTTTCTAATGATATAGCACCAGTTATAAAGCAGTACTGACATGGGGATTGCAAGGAGAATAAGTGAGAGTGGATAGATAATGAACACTCTATAGAAACAGATGAAGAAAAGAACTATTTTAAAGGAATATATGACTAGGAATTAGGCACATGACAACATCCCAGAATCAGAGGTACATTGCAAAGAGGAGTTGGGTGAGGGAGGAAGGAGGTAATTATGCAATGATGAATGAATATTTTTAAAAATGAGAAAAAAGTTAACTGAGTGGGAGAAAAGGAGGATGTGCAACAATGAATAAATGAAAATACAACCTTTCTGTAAACTTTCGTTAAAATAAAAATTAAATTAAAAATTTCATTTAAAAAAATAATAGAGTTGTCTTGGAGAAGTAGAGCCAGAGTGTTCCTTGGAGGTAAGATGATAGAGCATCATCTCACATACTTTGGGCTTGTTGTTAGGCAAAGCTATTATGTGGAAAGGAACATCATGTTTGGACATGTAGTAGGACAGTGAAGGAGAAAAAGACCCTCAAACAGGTGTATTGGCATAGTGACTGCAGTTATACTCAAGGCGTGCCAGAGATTGTAAGGATGACCAGGATAGCCCAGGCTTCAGATCTGTTTTTCAACTATGACTCGTATATGCTAACAATGACAAGAATCTTATAACTTTGTTATGGATCTAAAATAAAATAGAATGCTAATTATTTTCCACACACACATGCACATCTTTTTACATATACTGGGATCAGGTGGCCTACTGGTAAGGGATTGTGCTGCCAAGCCATGGCACATGGCTCAAATATATTAGCTGGTATGTTGGAGAAAGATGTGAGTAATATAATCCATGTGATTTACAACTTCTGAATATCCACTGAAGGATCAGCTATGACGCAATTAGTACTTGATGGTAGATAACAACAATGACATATGTATGTTATCTTTCATCTCAAAATCATTTGGATTTAAGAGAAAATATTGGCTAAATGGTATGACATTTCCCCAAAGTCATTAGGAATTTGAAGTAGGTTTGTTTAAACTTGCTTTTCACACAGCTGTGTTGGCTAAATCAAAGTGTAAGCTTGTCCTCATGAGAAACCATCTGTGTCAACTTTCTTCAGTGCAGTGGAGATGACTTTATCATTGCTATTGCTGGAAACTTTGCAGCAATTGTCCCACATACAAAATGCTATCTGGAGTTTATTTTCTCCAATATAATATTCCAGTGTCATTGATACTTATAACTGATGACTTGAGAATACAATGAATGCTAATTTGAACATCTGGGAAAGGAATATGTTCTTGCTATTACTGTTTTAGAATTAATTGTCTGAATTAAACTCTAGAAACTCAGAGTGTCTTGGCTTGCATTAATTCAAAGGACACCAATGCATATTTTTAAATGACATTATTGTACTGGCAAATAAAGTAAGATACTTCTATAAGTTAATACTTTGAGGACTATGTGTCCTGACTGAAACTCTAATTTGTTCCATTACCTTTTATACGTATGACAGGTAGTCAACCAACAAAGATGGCTGAAGAGAATTGAT
>NW_006400051.1:861438-867463 GCF_000299155.1 Elephantulus edwardii | reverse complement strand
TGTGCATTCAAGAAGAAATAAACAAAAATGCTTTTTTAGAAGTAAATGTAGTCAAGACTGTGTCTCACAATCTTTAGACACATAGTAGGAGCAATCGGTCTCTACAGTGGAACTAAAGTGGTTATGTTGTTAGGGGCCGCCAAGTCGAGTATGGCTTCTACTGACGTTATGAACAAAAGATCTGAACCCTGTTATATTCTCTATCCTCACACTTCCTGACACACAAGAGCCCATTGGAGCAGTCTTCATGTCAATCTGCCTGCATGAGAATCTTTCTCTCCTTTGCTGACCTTCCACCCTTCCCAGCATCGTGCCTTTCCTCAAGTAATAGCCCTTCCTAGCAACAATCCCAAAGCATGTGAGGCGAAGCCTTATCATTCTTCACTTCAAAGAGCACTCCGGTTTCACTGTCTCTAAGATATATTTGTTTGTTCTTTTGGCCATCCATAGCAGTTCAGTACTTTCCTAACTTACCACAGTTCAAAGGCTTAGATTCTTCCTCTGTAATCCTTATTCATTGTCCAACTCTCAAATGCATAGCAAACAATCAGAAAGACTATAGCCTAAACTAAATGCACCTTAGTCCTCAAATTAATATCTTTACTCCACAATAATTAGGAGAGGTCCCTAACTGAAGATTTTCCTAGTGGAATGCATCTCCTTGTTTCCTTACTGCTGGTACCAAGGGTGTTAATTGTGAATACAAGCAAGATGATGCTGTTGACAGTTTCAGTCTCCTCTTCGTCCATCATGATGTTGCCTATCAGTCCAGTGGTAAGAATCTTTGTTCTTGATTTTGAGATGCAATCCGTATTGAATACTGCATTCCTTGATCTTCTGCAACAATTGCTTCAGATCCTCCTTACTTTCAGCAAGCAATGTTGTGTCATCTGCATGACGTAGTTTATTGATGTCTCTCTTCAATTCTGATGCCACATTCATCTTCATAGAATCTAATTGTTTGGATAATTTTTGCAGCACAGAGATTGAATAGGTTTAGAGAGAATAGAACCCTGACACATACCCTTCTCAATTTTAAACCATACAGTGTTCCCTTCTCTGTTCATACAACAGCCTCCTGGTCTAAGTATAGGTTACACAGCGGCACAATCAAGTGCTCTGAGATTCCCAATTTTCTCAATATCAGCCACACTTGTTATGATCCACAAAGTCAAATGCATTTGCAGAGTCAACAAATCACAAATAGACATTCTTCTGGAGTTTCTTAATTTCGGCCAGGATCTATCTGACATCGGTAATGATATCCCTGGTGCCACAACCTCTTCTAAAGCCCGCTTGAACTTCTAGCAGTTCCCTATCTGTGTACTCTTCTGTTGTTGTTGTTGTTAGGTGCCGTCAAGTCGTAGACGACTCATAGAGACCCTATGAGTGAAAGTCCTGAGCACTGTTTGTACATAGAGATTCCAGAGGCAAGCCATTTCGGAAGTGGATGCTGCTCCTGCTTCCAGGCTTGCTTTAGTCTGGAAGCTCCAGCCAACACTGTCCACCATGGGTAACCATTACCATGTTTGGCACAGCACTGTCACAGCAACCACGAGTTACTTCTGTACAGCAATGCACAGACCAGTGCTATACCACCTAGAAGAATGTTTGACAGGAAAACAATTTGAACCTGGCGGAGGGTTCTAGCCATTTTTAAGGCACCCAAGCGTCGAGGACTCTCGTTCTTAGGGTCGCTATGAGTCGCCTGCAACTCGACGGCACTTAACAACAACAACACAGTATTTTCCTTGCATGTGATATTAATGTTGTTTGATAATTTCCACATTTATTTGGATCACCTTTCTTGGGAATGGGAACAAATATGGGCCTCTTCCAATACATTAGCCAGACTGCTATCTTCCAAATTTCGTGGCATAGACTGGTAAGCACATCCAACGGTTCATCTGTTAATTGGAACAAGTCAATTGGTATTTCTTCTATTCCTAGGGCCTTATTTTTTGAGTATTGGGTGTGTGGAAAAAAAGAAATATTGTTAAGGATCTCAAGGTTTGAAACAGAGGCTGCAACAATGGGTTCAAATATGGCAATGACTGTGAGAATGACACTGGTCTAGATAGTGTTTATTTAATTATAGTGTTTATAACCATAAATCAGAATTAAATCGAAGACACATAACAAAAATGGCACTGAAAGAATCATACAACTCTAAACGTATACCCTTTCATGTTTAATCAAATGTTTCAATTTACATTTAAATCAGGCTTTATTTTTGGTGAATGACACAGAACAGTGAAGAAATGGGCTGTCAAGTTTTAAAAATAATAGAGCTAGTAATAGACATATGAATTCAAGCTAGAAGTGTTTGGGATATGGCATTAAAACCTTGACTGGAATTCTGTTTATAATTTCTTTCCTTGTAGCCTTAGTTCAGTTACATAGTGCATGACATGTAGTTTGATTAAGGCTATAGTCTTCTCATATAATCTGGAGATCATATCTACCGTATATGATTATGATCAATATTAACTAATAAACCCATATCTTACTGTGTATATGGAAAGTATTATAAACATTTAGTACCTTTTTCTTTTTGGTGAATGATGACCATATTTACATAATGCAGCATTACAATCTTGCACTAAGGCACTTAAATTTAAAAAAAAAATAAGTATTACAGTGCATTATTTTATGTTATTCCTTTTGTCTTGTTTTTGAAATAGATAATATTTGTGTATGTTGTTGTTGTTATGTGCCGTTGGGTTGCTTGCGACTCATAGTGACCCTATGTACAACAGCCCTAAACCCTGCTCTATCCTGTGCCAATGGCACTGCCTCTGACACCCCCATCCCGATTACCCGAGTCACTGAATCAATCCACCTGATAGAGGGTCTTCCCCTCCTGCGCTGTCCCTCCACCCTCCCAAGCATGATGTCCCTCTCCAAGGACCTGTTCTTCCTTACAACATATCCAAAGTATGTCAGACAAAGCCCCTGAATCCTTGTCTCCAAGGAGCAGCCTGGTTTAACCCTCTCCAGGATAAATATGTTTTCTTGGCAGTCCATAGTATATTCAGTATTCTTCTCTAGCACCACAGCTCAAAGGCATCAATTCTCCTTCAGTTCTCCTCCCTAGTCATTGTCCAACTCTGATGCATAACAAGTGATTGCAAAGACCATGGCCTGTATCAGACACATCTTAGTCTTCAGAGTGACACCATTGCTCTTTAGTACCCTGGAGAGGTCCCCAACAGAGACTTTCCCATTGCAATAAGTTTTTTGATTTCCTGGCTGCTGGTGCCAAGAGTGTCGACAGTGGAGCCAAGCAAACTAAAGTTGTTAACAATCTCAATCTCTTCACTATCCATCCTGATGCTGCCAATTGGCCCAGTGGTGAGAATCTTTGTCTTCTTGACATTGATCTTCAATCCAACATAGTTTAACTATAATAATTGCATTTGTAATGTTTTTATTCTGTTAAACCATCTAACTGCCAGGTTCTTACCTTAATAAAAAACATAGATTTTTTAAAAATCCATATATACTAGATTAATAAATCTGGAAGAAGCAAAAATGGTTTCCTACTGATAAACTGTTTCAATCACCTGAGCAGTGCTATAAAAGTTTAGGAGTATTTCTTTGTTGTGATGTTTCCAAGAGATATACTCTCTGTTAAACTCCAACCTTGTGTTCAAATGAAGTCTAGTGATTAATTTATCATGATGATGTATCTGAATTATTTCAATTACTGCCTTGTCTTCTCAGATTAGCTTACATGTGGAAGCTGAGGTAAGTCACCACCCATAAGCCTGAGTCACTTCAGAGCCCTGGAACTAGATCTCCAGGATTCTCCCAGGACCCTGATTTCATACACAGGTCCACGGGGTTCACTGTTATTGGCCCTACAACATCTGTGGAGAGCCATTGCCTGGTTCTTGGTTGTTGTTTTGTTTTGTACCATTGAGTCAGAAATAATCCATAGCTGAATCTCCAGTAATTTTATTTTTTTTTTCAAATGCAGTAAATCACACAGAAGTTGGTTGGCCATTAGTCTCCTGCAGTGCAGTAGCTGGTACATTTAAACCATGTACCTTTGCATTGGCAGCATAATTCTTTATCATTAAGCCACCAGAGATCGAAATAGAGAATCCTGGTTACTGCATTTTAAAGAATGATTCACACTTCTATTGTAACCACACTTTTAGTACTATCCTTCTTGCATTTTTCATAGGAGATTATTTATTATTATTATAATTATTATTATTATTGTTGTTACATTCCGTTGGAACCAACTCATAGCTGATCCCTCAAGAGCTTTGGAGAAGCTTTAAAAAGCATGAGAGGAGTTTTCTTCCATGGAACAGCTGTTGGACTCAAACTCAAATTTGACACTGCAACTTCTTACCACTCACTAGGCCTCTAGAACCAGAAAAAATGTCCTTCTTCATCTCCCTAGGCAGCTACCCAGTCAGATCAGGATGCATCTGTGGTGTTCTTTTTAGGCTTCTTTTAGAGCTTCATTGTGTACTCTTCACTATTTTAACCATCTATATCTGAGTGGGTCTTCAACCTGGCTGGTTGGTTTTGTTGGATTTTTTTTTTCTTGCAGTGCTGATAAGAAAAATGTTTTAATTAACATGTACCTACTAAGTGTCAAGCTCTTCCTATGTGATTTACTGTCTCTGAAAACTCACTAGAGGGTCACTATGGGTTGGTTCTCACTCAATTGTAAACACAAGTGTCAAGCTATATGTCAGTTCCTTTACATACACACTAGTTCTTGCTGATGCAGTTCATAGATAATGCAATAAGGTCCAACATAACTTTAGTCACTAGCTTATGTTTCCAAGGAATGACTGATAAAGATAAGATGAAGACAAGTCAGTACTGAATCATGATGATCTCCTGTGATTGAGTGTAGAATTGGATTTCATAGAGTGGTTCCAATGGCTAGTTTTTCTGAAATATATGGCAAGATTTTCTTCTGAGATGCATCTGGGTGAATTAAAACTACCAATTTTTACTTAGTAACCAAACATTTAATCATAAAGATTTCATTCAGATCCCTGCATCCTCAAAACTTAGGCCCTGTGCATATCACTTTCTCTTCCCCTTCCCCCTCCACCCCCAAGCATCTCTGTTCATAAGGAAACTTCTCTACTCCAGAAATCTTTGACTTCTGTGTCCCTACACATCCTTGGTATAATGAGGCAGCCTCTGGCTCAATTAATTGCCTCATCACTGCTGATGCTGACTCAACATGTCTTCTAAGAGGTGAGGCTAGACTTCCTCCAGCCACAGAGTCCTACCGCAAACAAAATCTAACATGCTTTCATTGGTACTGTCAAAATGACAGCAAGGCCATTTTTATGGCTTAGATTTATGTGACATTTTCCTTTTAAATCACTTATATGTTGTCTACTTGGGAAGGTGGAGAACAAATCAAATGAGAAAGAATTGAAACTGTGGCCCATGTTTACAGAGACAAGCTGACACAGAGAACTGTATATAGAATCAGGAACCCTGAGAAAACAATTAATCAAGATATTAAATGTAAGTTGTTTTTCTAGACTATCCACTAAGTATAAGGTCATTACTAACATTCCAGCAGATTTTAAGAAGCAGTAAATTATGTGGAATCTTTCTCCTATGAAGAAATTGGTAGATTCAAACCATTAGCCATTGAATAGGCAGGACAACTTTCTATCCACCAGGTAATTAGGATTCACTAAGACAAGCTTGGAATTAGAAGACTTAACAGAGGAATAAGAAGGACATTTTTATTTGTAATATAAACTACAGAACAATATCATTGATTTCACATGCAAGCAAAATTCTACTGAAAATTATCCAAAAACAACTAGAACAGCACATCAGCAGAGATTTGCCGGAAGTCCAGGCTGGGTTTAAAAGGGGTCGTGATATTAGGGATATTGTTGCTGATGTTAGATGAATCTTGGCTGAAAGCAGAGAATACCAGAAGAATGTCTATCTGTGTTTCATTTATTATGCAAAGGCGTTTGACTGCGTGGATCATAACAAACTGTGGCTGACTCTGAGAAGA
>NW_006400051.1:859459-860501 GCF_000299155.1 Elephantulus edwardii | reverse complement strand
GTGTCAGAGGCAGTGCGGTTGGCGCAGGATAGAGCAGGGTTTAGGGCTGTTTTGCATAGGGTCACTATGAGTCACAAACGACTCGACGGCACATAACAAGAACAACAATTTCTCTTTTAGTTGACTGATTAATTTTTATTTATTTCTCAGTTCTACTGTTCTTTCAAAAGGCAGATGCTTAAGAACTCTGGATAGTAACTCACCGTCCTGTATTATGCACATCTTCCTTCAATACCACTGGTTCTTGTTCTACTTTCTTAAATGATCAATCAATTCCTTCTTGGTACAGTAACTCTGTATTCCTTCCATCTTTTGATGCTTTCTTCATCATCAGTATTTTTTTCATACAATCCTTTAGTATTGGGACTTAAATTTTTAATTTCTTTTCACGTATTCCAGCTTGAGGAATGCTTCACGTGCTCTTCCCTTTTGTTTTTCTAATTTCAAATTGTTGCACCTTTTATTGTAATACTTTGTTTTGTCTTGAGCTTTTCTTTGAATATTCTTCACAGCTCCCTTACTTCATTTATTTTTTCTGTAGATTCTCTCTGTTCAATAGCAAGTTTCAGAGTGTCTCCTGATATTTCATCTTTCCTTCTTAATTGTCTTTTTATTAATCTTCAGGAATGATGCCCTTAATGTCATCTCACAACTTGTTTCATCTTAACTTATAATAGTTCAATGCACCAAATCTGTTCTTTAGATTTTGGTTCTCATGAACTTGTTTTAATTTTCTTTACATTCACTTTGAATTTCCATATGAGCAATTGAAGTTCTGTTATATAATCAGCCATTGGACTTATTTTGACTGCTAATGTTGAGCAAAATTTCAAAAGGCAGCTCGGGACGACAAAGCAAGATACTATAATGAAATGTGCAGAGAGCTGGTGTCAGAAAATCAAAAGGGCTGGACTCGCTCAGCGTTTCTTAAGCTGAAGGAGCTGAAAAACAAATTCAAGCCACGGGTGGCAATACTTAAGGATAATTTGGGTAGAATGTTAAATGATCCAAGAAGTATAAAGAGATGATGAAAGGAGTACAC
>NW_006400051.1:853227-856918 GCF_000299155.1 Elephantulus edwardii | reverse complement strand
TCAGGGATGTATTTTGTCTCCATATATTTTCTCTGTATGCAGAACAGATCATCCAAGACACTGGGATGTAAGAGGAGAAATGTGGCATTAGGATTAGTGGAAGAGTCATCAACAACCTGCGTTATGCATATGACACAACTCTGCTTGCTGAAACTGAGGAGGACCTGAAGCGCTTGCTACAGAATGTGAAGGATTGCAGCCTCCTATATGGATTGAAGCTCAATATCAAGAAAACAAAGATTCTCACCACTGGGCCAATTGGTAGCATCAGTATGGATGGTGATGACAAGATTGAGATAGTTAACAGTTTTAGTTTGCTTGGCTCCACAATCAACACCCTTGGTAACAGCAGCAGGAAATCAAGAGACAAATTGCATTGGGAAAGTCAGATGTGAGGACCTCTCAAGAGTACCGAAGAGCAATGACGTCAGGCTGGAGACTAATGTGCGCCTGATCCGGGTTATAGTCTTTGCAATTACTTGCTATGCATCAGAGAGTTGGACAGTGAATAGGGATGATAGAAAGAGAGTTGATGCCTTTGAGCTGTGGTGCTGGAGAAGAATGTTGAATATACCATGGACTGCTAGGGGGACAAACAGGTTTTTCCTGGAGAGGATGAAGCCGGAATGCTCCTTGGAGTCAAAGATTCTGAAGCTTCCTCTGACATACTTTGGGCATGTTGCAAGGAGGGACTGGTCCTTGGAGAGGGACATCATGTTTGGTAGAGTGGGTGGTTGGCGCAGGAGAGGAAGACCTTCGATAAGATGGATTGTTTCTGTGATTGGAATGATGGGAATGAGTTGGTTTGAGATGGCTAGGTTGGCACAGAATAGAACAGAATTTATAGCTCTTTTGCATAGGGTCATTATGAGTCGCAAGTGACTCAATGGCACATAACAACAACAACAATGTTGAGCATTGAATCTTTTCACAGATGTAGTCAGTTTGATTCCCTGTAGTCCATCAGTTGAGATCCGTATTTATAATCATTACTTACATTTTTTAGTAAATTATTTTTGTAGGTAATAATTAATTGTGCAAATTTAATCAACTGGATCTTCAGTTTCATTTCTGTCACTAAGACCATATTTACCAACTATCATTTCTTCATTGTTTCAAAATTTCCATTCCAGTACTAATTATTGTTGATACATTCCAACTTTATATTTGATCAATATCAGACTGCAGGGCAGGGATAAACCTTCAATTTCTTTATTTTTGGCTTTAGTGATTGGTGTTTATATTTGAATATTTGTAGTATTAACAGGATTTCCTTGTAAATAACTATTACCAATCAGTCTGTTCACTAATGCCTAGATGGTCAATGTTTGTGTTCCACTTCATTTTTCTAGTTTCATATCTCATATATTCCTCACTCCATTTACAGATAGATGTTTTCAGTTATTTCTTCTCATCTTGAGTCTTGCCACATCAGCAAATGAAGGTCTTTCATCGGGTGCAAGCTTTACTCCATTTATGCCATTAAGCTGAATCATCAATCAGTATCATCCGTATCACATACAAGCAAAACATTGTTGAATATTATGCAAAAATAGCAAGAACAGGACATAATCAGAGAACTTGTAGAAGTTCAAGCTGGGTTTATAAGAGGATGTGATGGCAGAAATATCATTGCTGATGTCTGACCATTCCTGGCTGAAACAACTGAATACCAGAACAATGTCTATTTGTGCTTTATTGACTATGAAAAGGTATTTCACTGTGGGAATCAAAACAAATTATGGATAACATTGAAAATATAGAGAATCCCAGAACACTTAACTGTGTTCATGTAAAAACTATACCTAGACTAAAAGGCTGTTGTGAAAACAAAACAGAGTAGCACCACCTGGTTTAAAGTTAAGAAATGTGTGTCAGGGTTGTAGCCTCCCTATATACCTATTCAATATGTATGCATAGAAAACTATTTGAGAAGATAGAATCTATGAAGAAGAATGTGGCATCAGGATCAGGGACTCTTCAGCAACCTGCATTATGCAGATGACAAAATCTTGCTTGCTGAAACTAAGTAGGACTTTAACTTGCTGCTGAAGATCAAAGATTATCACCTTTAATCTGGATTCCATCTAAACATCAAGAAAACAAAATTTATCACTATTGGACAGACCATCATAATTCATGGAAAAGAGACTGAAATTTTCAATAACTTCATTTTACCTGAATCAATGTGAATCCATTTGACTTGTTTCAGTTAACATATGGATGCATTCACCCCAGTCTATGCCAGGAAATTCTAAAGACAGCTGCATGGCCAATGGATTGAAAGAGATTCATTCGTCTTTATTCCTATTCCCAACAAAGGTGATACAATAGAATGTAGAAACCACAAAATTATATATTTGATATCACATGCAAGCAAAATACTGTTGATGATTTCATGACTTAAATGGCAGTGTAATAGTACTAATTATTAAAAATTGATTATTCATTTAAAAACTATTAAAATATCAGCACACCACTGGCACTGCTTATTTCCCTCTACTGATCAAGTGGATGGTCAAGTGGGTAAAGAAGCTGTGCTGTCAACCCAAGGACATGTGGTTCAAACTCAACAAGTACTCCATAGAAAAAGAAAGTTAGACAATCTGTATCCATTTAATGATAGCCTGTGAAATCCACAGGAGTCTATGAGATTCAATAGCACATAACAATAACTAAGCAAAGCAATTTGGCTTTGAACTATTGATATTAACAAATTAAAAGGGGAGTAGCAAGCTAGATTTTTTCCCTTCCTTCCTTCCTTCCTTCCTTCCTTCCTCTTTCTCTCTCTCTCTTTCTCTTAACAAATTTTTGCTTTCTTTCTTGAAGATGCCCTTGATGTTGTCCCACAGCTCATCTGATTTTTATGCATTACTGTTCAATGTATCAAACCTATTCTTGACATAAATTTCAATTCAATTGGGATAAACTCAAGACCATATTTTAGTTCTTATGGACTTGCTTACATTTTCTTTAGCTTCAATTTGAACTTGCATAAGATGGTCTGTTTAACGATCAAACCTTGGTCTTGGTTACACTTTTGTTATTATTATTGTTGTTAGGTTCCAGCAAGTTGAATATGACTTAGAGCAACATGAGCACTATTCTATCCTGTGCTATTCTCATACTGTCTAACACACAACAGTTCATTGCAGCAGTCATCATTTAAATCCACCTGGCTGAGGGCTTTCTTCTTTTTCACTGACCTTCCTACCTTCCCAGCATCATGTCCCTCTCTGAGCTTGCCCAACTATCTTTCAAGAGAAGAAGTCAATATGATTCTGTGTAATAGATAAGGTAAAGTCCATTTTATTAGTTTCCTTTTATTATTTTAAGAGTATTTGCAATTAATATAAAATTCTCGTGTTCTATTTCTAGCCTCATTTTTTTCCCAAGTTTTTATTTCCAACTACTACTCCTTCTTTGTTACCAACTTTTGAACTCTAGGTATCAATTACTGGTAATGCATCTTGATTGCATATTCAATAAATATTAGACTGAAAATATTGGTAGAAAGTCTCAATTTTATCATTTTTGTCATTAATAGTTGGTGTATATATTTAAAAATACTTATATATAAATAGTTAATAGTTAACACATCTTCCTTGTTAGCATATGGTATCTTTTCAGATAAGGGACTTATATCCAGAATTTATGAAATACTTGAGCACCACAACAAGATAAAGGTAAA
>NW_006400051.1:847090-851114 GCF_000299155.1 Elephantulus edwardii | reverse complement strand
ATTTAATAAAAAAATAAATAAATAAAATTTTCTACTTGTTTATTTACAAAATTTGAACACATTGTTTTCAAGGAAAATTCTTTCAATTTCCCTCATCCCTCCACCCAACAAATTGTATAATCTCATGATTAATTCACCATTCCCCTGTACATCCTCACCCCTGTGCTTCCAACCTCTCCCACCCCTCTTAGATTCCTATACTTACTCTACAGTAATGATTGTATACAATATTTATCCTCGTGGGACTGAATTAGTTCACTCAGCATAATACTCTCCATTCCCTCACAAGCTTGGTAATAATTTACAAAATCATATGCATGCTGCATAGTGTTCTATGGTGTGAATGTACCATAATTTCTGAATCCATGTATTTGGAGTTGGACATTTGAGCTGTTTTCATGATCTTTGAATGGTGAATAATGCTGCTATGAACATTGGTGTACAAATCCAAGTAGTGGAATAGCTGGGTCATATGGAATGTCTATGTTCAGCTTTTTGAGAAAGTGTCAAACTGCTTTCCAGCACGGTCATACCATTTTACTATCCCACCAACAATGTATAAGAATTTCTTTCTCCCCACATCTTCTCCAATATTTATTACTTGCTGCCTTGTTAAACTTTGTCACTGTTTTGGGATTAGAAATATGATGCTGGATATGTGAAATAACTCAGTTACAAAGTACAAATACTGCATAAGACAACTGTTACAAAGATAGGATGGTAAAAGAGAAGAGAGTTATGGTGAGAACAAGAAAAAGATTGATAGATAATGAAAAGTGTAACAGGATAGATGAAAGGAAAGTCATTCTGAAATATATGGACAATCAGACAGGACATACAATACTGAATGAATAGGGATTAAAAATACTTTAAAGCAGTATGTTTATAAATGAAAAAAATAAATTTCTTTGTAAACTTTGATTCAAACCACAATTAAAATATTGGTGCGTACACACACACACACACACACACAGACACACACACAAATATACCAAAAGAGACACCACATTGTATAGCTTCAGCTTCACATCAGTGTGAGAGAGCTGGTAAGTGGCATAAGCTTTCCCTCAGCCTACCCAATCCTCTGTGGTAGTGGCAGGCAAATGCACCTTAGGATAGAAAATAATCGCCAAACAAAGCAGCAAGATGGATAAGGGATTCTTGTGAGGAACAAGTGCAGACAGGATAATCTGGTTCCATAACAAACAGAAAAAGCTAGTCAAGTAGGTGAAATTTGCAGGATACATAGGAAAAAGGTAGGCATGAGCAAGATTTTGAGTTTATAAATACAACCTTGAATAACAAAATGAGTAATAGAAAGCGCTGGGTTTGAAGATGATGTGATTGAGTTTATATTCAACCAGCCAGAAGTGATGGATCCAGATTCCAGAATGATTCAAGTCAACTTGACTGTGTATTTTGAATAGAAAAATTGTTAGAGAATTTTTGGAAGACCTGTGGCCATTGTTATTAAGTGATCAAGAAAATATATTAATGTGTTTTGCTTCTTTGCTTGCTAAAATGTGTGATCTAAACCCAAGTCCGCTTGGGCCTTACGGTGGGCCTTACAGTGCTGGCAGTCCCTCCCAGGACAGGGAAAGGCTTGTACCTTACACATCACTATCTCACTGCTATTTGTTTCTTTATTTGCTAAACAGCTTTGCGCCCTCCCTCAGGCCTGTGGTTGTCAGGCCAAGAAGGCAACAAGAATTTACAAGATCTTGCCAAGACAAAACCTTCAACCTATTGAAGACAAAGACCTTCACATCACAGAAAGCTGACAAGAGAGTTGAGGATCCTAGTTGCACCACTCTACAGAGCAAGCAGAGTAGACAAAAGAAATGCTGCTTATCTATAGGGGTCCTGCTCCAAATCCAAACAGTTCCGCCAAGAGAAGGGAACTAGGATTAAATGAAGATGCAGAGAGATTATCTCTGATGATGAATAGCAAAAGCTTTATTCTCTAGCCCAAGTATATATATGTTTCTAGAAACATGCCTGCAGGGGTAATCACATCAAACATCCCCAGACCTCAACACAAAACAATAATATCTTCTGGAATACCCTATAATGTGTTTTAAAGAACAAAAAGCCAAAAAGTATCACATTCCTTAAATTCTGAGACCTTTGGTCACTCCCTATTCATTAGCATTCTGCTTCCTTGGGTTGTTTACTGTCAAACAGATGGCCAAGCCAAGATGGGTGGTCCTGCTGGTTTTACAATGCATTGCTAATCTTGATTTGCAAGTTAGCCAGGTCCCCAACAACTGCTTACATTGGCACCCCTAGTCTCAGGGCACTTCTGAGACAAATGAGGACGATATACTTTAGGAGAGAAGATATGATCAGATGAGACACTTTTTCTCAGAATCAGCACTTTCGGCTGCAGTGCAAAGAAGGACCTCAAGCTCCCCTAAAGATGAACTCCTTCATTTGATGATCCCTTCCACCATGAAGGCATCTCCGGGACTAAAGAGTTCAATCTACTAACTCTCTCAATTGGCAGACTGAGGTGGTAGACAGAGAATTGTCTTCAAAGACCCCTGATCAGAAACCACTTACATAGAGCCTCTGGCCTCTCAGTGCACTGCAATCCACAGACAAAACAGGACAAAAGACAATAGGATAGTAAGGCAAGATTTCTGCAGGGCTACATTAGAGATCCAAGGAAATCTGAAGCAAAGAAAATACATTCCCAGAACGAATTTCCAGTTAAAAGATTAGTCCACCCTATAAACGGGACATTATAAGCTGGCAACAAATCAAAACTATTAGAAATATTAGAAGTACCAACAAATTATGCTGACTCATATAAACAGCCTAACACTTATCATGAAATACTACACATAATGTCACAAGAGCAGCAGGCAACTTCAAACATTGTAAAAAACAAAACAAAACAAAACAAAAAAAAAACCCCAAATTAAACCTACAAATATAAAAAAAAATAAAATCCAAACAAACAAAATCTCCCCCCCCAAAAAAAAACCTCAACAGATCATATTGCAGACCCAGTGAATACACCAGAATCAGGGAGAGAGGAGACATATATTGATATGAAGTCACTCAAACAGTTATGGAAATCAGTACGACTTATAAAAGAAACAATGGAAGCCAGAAATAAATTTAATATTTCAGAGACAGAGAACCAGAAAGAATATACTGATGCAGAGTTATTTGAAAAGCTACAGAAGAAGATGAAAATGATGCAAGAAACAATGGAAGGCAGTAGAAGGCAAAGCCTCCAATAGACAAAGAGACAGAAAAAATATACCAGTGAGGAGGAACTTGCATAACTATTAAAGAATATACAAAAGATGGAAGAAAGACTTGCAACTATAGATAATCAGCTACAAGAACATAAAAAAAATCGTCACAAGACAGAGAGAGACTACAGCCAATCCAGTGCTGGAAATAAGAGAAATGCATGAAAATACAATCTAGAATATTATGACAGAATAGTAAAAGTGTTCAACATGCTGGAGGGACAAAATGTAGAACAGAAGAGAGGTAGCAAATAGTGAGCTGGAAGACAAGAACCTTAGCAGAAACATACTAGAAGAAAAATCAGAGATGACACACAAAAAAGAAGAAAACATTAGAATCATGTGGGATGACAATTGACAACAAAGGATCCTTTACATAACAAAGCTGTCCATCAAATATGAAGAACAAATTAAATACTCTGGAGAAAAGAAGGAATTTAAAGACTTTGTGAAAACAAGACCAAATTTACAAGAACTTTTAAGGGAAGTCCATCACACAGAGACAACAAAGGAAAATGGATGGACCATAATAACCAGAAACAACAGAAGAAACACAGCAAAACTGCATGCAGTGGTAAAATCTAGCCTATAAATAATCAAACTTAGTGTGAATGGACAAAATGCACCAATCAAGAGAAAAAGAGTAGCAGAAACAAATCTAAGAAATGAATAGAAAACTAGTCTCAGAATAAAGGATGGGGGAGGGGAATATAACAAGCAAATGATATCTACAAAAAAGTGTTGTTGTTGTTGTTGTT
>NW_006400051.1:832849-846185 GCF_000299155.1 Elephantulus edwardii | reverse complement strand
ATATCTTCCATTGTCCAACCCATGATCTGACAGCTTGTATCTTAAGCTTTCTTGGCTTCTGTGATTCCAAACACGTCAACTGCTGACATTTTTTCTTTTGACCAGTGTCTCTTAAGTTTAGTTGTACTGTCTCCAAGGGAAGGTGACGTGTCCTGTAGAACTCCTGTGTAGATTATGTAGAAGTGGAAATACTAATCTCTGAGAAAACAGATTCCAGGATGAAAACCACCAAAAACATAAGGAAGGACATTTTAAAATTATTAAAGGCACAGTAGATTAAGAAGACCTAACCTTAGTCAACATCTATGCACCAAATGATATATAAAAACAAAGGTTAAAAGAATTGATGAAAAAAAATAGATAACACCATATTAGTTGTAGGACACTAAGTTAACAAATCACTCACATCAAAGGTCAACTCAAAAGAATCTTAATAAAGATGCTAAAAATCTAAATTATATGATCAGCCAACTCAACTCTGTGGTTGTATTCAGGGTACTGGATCCAACTGAAAATCAATTTGCTTTCTTCTCAAGTGTACGTGGTACATTCTCCAGAATTAATCATGATTCTCCAGAAATGATACTAGGTCACAAAGTAAGCCTCAACAAATTCAAAACCATAGAAATAAGATCACAATGCCGTAAAACCAGAAATTAACCATAAAAAGATGAAGTTTAAAGACAACTCATGTAGAAGTTAAATAACATTCCCTTAGAACACAATTGAGAATAGAAGAAATAAAGAATGAAATAAAAAAGTTCCTTGAAGCAAATGAAAATGAAAATACAACATACCAAAAGGTCTGGGGTGTGGCTAAGGCAATCCTCATTAAGCAGTTCATAGCAATAGGCACACACATAGAAAAAGAAGAAAGAAGCAAAACTAATGTTATAACTCAATACCTTCATTGGATAGAATAAGAACAACAATCTAACACACAATCTCTATGAGAAAGCAAACTATAAGGACAATAGCTGAATCAAGGAGAGAAAAAAGAGAAAAAAACAACTGATATCATCAATAAGACCAGGAGCTGATTTTTCAAAAGGGTCAACAAACTTGACAAATCATTGGCAAAATTTAAAAAAAAAAAGAACAAATAAGTTGGTTAAAGAATGATAGAGGTAGCATCACAATAAAACCAGAGGAAATTACATTTATAATATTGGAATATTATGAAAAGGTATATCAACAGTGTCAGTCTGTAGACTAAGGAGTGCCTGATCCAGGCCATGGTCTTTGCAATTACATGCTATGCATCAGAAAGCTGGACAATGACTAGGAATGATAGAAGGGATGATTGATGACTTTGAGCTGTGGTGATAGAGTATTGAATATAACACAGTCAGCTAAGAGAACAGATTCACCCTGGAGAGGATGAAACCAGGCTGCTCCTTTGAGGGAAGTATTCTGAAACTCCATCTGACATACTTTGGGCATGTTGCAAGGAGGTACCAGTCCCTGGAGAGGGACATTATGCTTGGGAGGGTGGAGGGACAGCACAGGAGGAGAAGACCCTCAATGAGATGGATTGACTCAGTAACTGGAATAATGAGGATAGGTGTGTTGGAAACAGTAACGTTGGCTCAAGATATAGGAGGGTTCAGAGCTATTGTACACAGGATTGATACAAGTTGCAAGCAACTCAAGAGCACATAACAACAACAGCAACATGCTCTGATAAATCCGAAAGCCTAGAGGAAGTAGACAAATTTCTTGAAACCTTATCCAGATTGACATGAAAAGATGTACAACATTTTAACAAATCCAGCACAAAAGAAGAAGTTGAGCAGTTCATAATAAGACTTCCCCAGAAAATAAAAATAAAAATAAAAATAAAAAGTCCTGGACCAGATGGCTTCAAGCCTGAATTCTACCAAATATTCAGAGAAGAACTATCACCATTCTACTTAAATTATTTTTTTAAAAATGGAAAAAGAAGAAAGATTCCCAGAGTTGTCCTATGAAGCAAACATAACCCTAATATCAACACCAGGCAAAGATAGTACTAGTAAGAAAATTACAAACCAGTATCTCTTATGAACATAGATGCAAAATACTTTTAAAAATTCTGGCTAATAGAATTCAACAGCACAAAAAAGAAGTAATTCATCATGATCAAGTGGGAGTCACAACAAGCGGGGTTCATAACAGGTATGCAAGCATGGTTCAACATAAGGAAAAAAATGTAATTCATATTATTAACAAAACAAATAAAAAGAACCACTTGATCTTAGTAATTGATGAAGAAAAGGCATTTGACAAAATTCAACACTCCTTCCTAACACTCAATAAAATAGAAGGGAATTCTTTCAACATTGTGAAAAGCATATATGGAAAACTAAGAGCCGATATCATTCTCAATGAAGAAAGATTACAAACATTCTCATTGTCAACAGAGACCAGACAAGAATATCCACTGTCACCACTGCTATTAAATATTGTATTGGAAGTACTTGCTAGGGCAATACAGCAAGAGAAGAATGTAAGAGGCATCCAGATAGGCAAAGAGTGGGCGAAACTGTCACTGTATGTACACAGAAAAACTCAGGGACTCAACAACAACAACAAAAACCAACCAACCAAACAACCAAACAAAAACACCAACACTTTTAGTGCTAGTAGAACAACTTAGTGGAGTGACAGGGTACAAGAGTAATATATACAAGTCTGTGAGATTCCTCTACAGTAACAAAGAAAACACAGAAAAGGAAAATAATGTGATATAATTTACAATGTTGTTACTTGCCATATAGTTGAACACAACTCATTGTGACCCTATGAACAAAAGACCTGAAGCCTTTCTAGAATTATCATTGTTTCTCTAAGTTCGTTGAATTTCCAGAAACATGTGGTTTAGGAAACGGATGTCAGTCCTGGGTCCAAAATTAAAATTACAATTGTCAATTACAATAGCCAACCAAAAAAACAAGATACTTAAGAATAAACATAACAAGAGACACAAAAGAGTTTTACAAAGAAAATTTAAAAAAAAACACTTCTGCAAAAAACAATCAAAGATATAAATAAATGAAAAAAAATTGTTCCCTGTTAACAGATAAAAAGACTGAATATGGTGAAAATTATAATCCTAACAAAAAAACCCTATATGTTTAACACAATTCCACCATAGTTACCGAATTCATTTTTCAAAGAGGTTGAAAAGGCAATCCTCAAGTTCATTTGGAGAGAAAAGAGACCCAAATAAGCGAAGCACTTATGAAACATAAGAATCAAGTATTAAGCATAGCACTCCCTGATCTCAAAACCTACTATTTATTTTGAAGCAAATAAGCAAATAAACAATCAAATAAAAACAAATCACCCCAAAACAGAAGCTGCTATGCAGCTGCAATAACCAAAATAGCATGGTACTGATACAGTGACAGGCATATAGACAAATTGAACAGAATCTAAAACCCATAAATTAATCCATTTATCTATGGTAAACTGATATTTGACAAAGAAAAAAAAATCTGTCATTGGGAAATGACAACTTCTTCAACAAATGGTGCTGGCAAATCTGGATTGCTACATGAAATGAAAATTAAATACAAACAAAAGTTGAAGCAGGATTCACACTTCTCATCATACTAAAAAATCAACCCAAAATGTATCAGAGTCATAGAAATAAAGACAAAAGCCATGAAAATCATAAGAAACAAAGTGAGATCAAGCTTCCAAACCTTCAGCTATGGTATGAAGAGGCTATCAAATACAGCCAGAAATTAATAACCAGGAGAGGATACAACTGAAAAATTAGATCTTCGAAAATTAAATCCCTGTTGACATCAACATCTTTTTCCAGTAGAATGAAAGAAACCTTACTGACTGGCCATGCTCCCAAGCCAAAGGTGAGTGACTCTACTCTGCGACCCTCAGGCCTACCCTGAATTGTTTTTGGTGAAACATTCTTCTAGGATGTGTAACCCTGGTATGTCCACTTGCTGTACAGAGGTAACTTGTGGTTGCTGTGAAGCTGAACACTCTGACACTGATGAGTCAAAGGTGAGAATGGTTACCCATGGTGGACAGTGTTTGTTGGAGCTCCCTGATTAAAACAAGCTTGGAAGCAGGAGTGGCATCCACTTTCATAATACCTTGCTTGGCCTAGAAGACAGAAATTCATGTTCCCAAGCCAGAGGCGGGTGACTCTACTCCATGGCCCTCAGCCTGCCTTTAATTGTTTTTGGTGAAATATTCTTCTAGATCATGCAACACTGGTTGTCCACTTGTTATACAGAGGTAACTCATGGCTCCTGTGAAGCTGAACACTGTGACACCGATGAGTTAAAGGTGAGAATGGTTACCCATGGTGGACAGTATTTGTTGGAGCTCCCTGATTAAAAGAAGCTTGGAAGCAGGAATGGCATCCACTTCCATAATAGCTTGCCTCTGGAAACCCTATGAACCTGGAGAAAGGATGAAAGTTATACAGGTGTCCAGGACTTTCGTTCATAGGGTCTCTATGAGTCACCTATGACTCGATGACACTTAATGACAACAACAACAACAACTGACTGGGGAAACGTATTTGGCAATATCTTCTCAGACAAGGATATTATAACAAAAGTTCACAGAATCCTTTAGGGCTTCCACAAGAAAAAAGACTGATAACCCCCTTACAAAATGGGCAAGAAACACAGAAAGATTTTTCACAGGGGAAAACATTTGGATGGCCAGCAAATTCATAGAAATGCCCAGTCACTGGCAATAAGAGAGACATATATCAAAATTTAAAAAGATAGCAAGTAATAATTTTGGAGAGGATGTGTGGAGAGATAGGAACTCTCTTATACTGTTAGATGAATTGTAAAATGGTACATCCACTCTGAAACACAGTTTGACATTTCTCAAAAAGCTGAAAATAGAAATTCCATCACTTATTCCATTCTTAAGAGTATACTCCAAGGAGTTTAGAATTGGAATACAAATAGAGATTTACACACCAGTGTTCATAGTGTCATTGTACAACATTGCAAGAACATGAAAACAGCCCAATTGTCTAACTATAATTAAATTAATTGAAACGTGTGGTACACTGACACAATGGAATACTATACAGCATTCAACAGTGATTATTTAGAAAATTACTACATAACTTGGGAAACAATGGAGGACATTGTGCTGAATGAACTAACTCAGTCTCATAAGGATAAATACTACATAGGCTATTATAAAAACAGAAGGATCACTAGTAAAAATGTATATGGGGATCTAAAGGTGTAAGGAGTGAGAACAGATTGGTGAGGGATTTAGTGGTTGGGAGTGGAAATCAAAGTGTTGCACAATTTGATGGATGAAAGGAGGGGAGGTTAAGGAAATGTGAAACATCCAGTGAGGATCTCAAAAGATAGGGTATTGATGGGCATGGTTTAATGGTGAGTGATTTTATAAAACATAATGAATGAGAAAGATTATATGAAATACAATGTGAATGAGGGATAGTGTGAAACACAATGTATATGAACTTTTTATACAACCAAATGTAAAATTAAAAACAAAACAAAACACAAAGCCAAAACCAAAAAACCCAAACATTTTTGGGATCACTTCTGATTTCACACAACTAAAGAAAAAACAAACAAACAAATTGTTATTGTTGTTGTTATGTGCTGTCTAGTCACTTGAGACTCATAGCAACCCTATGTACAACAGCCCTAACCTCTACTCTGTCCTGTGCCAATAGTACTGTCCTTGATACTCCCATCCTGATTACCCCAGTCACTGAATCAATCTACCTCATTGAGGGCCTTCCCCTCCTGCACTGTCTCTCTACCTTCCCAAGCATGATGTCCTTCTCCAAGGACCGGTCTCTCCTTACAATATGTCCAAGGTATGTTGGACAAGCCTCAGAATCCTTGCCTCCAAGGAGCCACCTGGTTTAACCCTTTCCAGGATGAACCTGTTTGTTTTCCTAGCAGTCCATGGTACTCTCAGTACTCTTCTCCAGCACCACAGCTCAAAGGCATCAAATGCCCTTCTATCCTCCTTGGTCATTGTCCAACTCTCTGGTGCAAAACAAGTGATAGCAAAGACTATGGCCTGTATCAGATGCACCTTAGTCTCCAGTGAGACACCAGATAAGAAAAATTAGCACCTATGAGAAAGCAAGATGAAGACAAAAATAAGAGGGATAAGAAGACAAAGATAAGAGGGATAAGAAACAAAAATAAAATAGCCCGATAAAAAGGGAGAGAGAGTGAGAGTTCTCAAAGTTGAAGAAAGTGAAAATCCAGATCTCCTTCTACAAGATGATCCTCTCCTGTTAGGCAAGAGAAAAGTATAGTCATTCTCAATCTCCTGTCACAGAGCTAAGAGCTGGAGTCCTTCTATTGCTCCAGAAAAGAAGGAGAAAATGCCAGAACTCCCAGGACCTGCAGTGAAAGTAACTTTCAGTGCAGGAGGCCACTTCTACTAGTGACATTGCAAAAGTTCCCAAGGTTGAACCATATATTAGAGCCTAAAGATCCAGCTCCAGAAAATAGTCCCAAGAAAGAAAAGGAAAAGGAGAAGACTTGACAACATCTCTGATATGGATCCAAGTTAAGGCCCAGACATGTTATCACACTCTCCTTCTCATTCGATCTAGAAGACAGCATAGATCTGGATGGAGATCATACCACCTAGAAGATAGTCTCACCCAAGAAGAGGACCATTTTCTCTAGGAAGAGCTCCACCAAGTCCCACCTTCCTCCACCAGAGCACAGAAGAAGCTGATCACCAGTCAGATGAAGAAGGTGCTCATAATCCTCTTCAACTTGTTAATGATCACAGCCAAAGAAACCACCCAAGAAGTTTTCTGGAGATTTTTCTCCTTCAACAAGACCTTCAAAGGGATGGCCCACACCATTACCTCCAGCAACTCTTCTGCCAAAAAGTCCTCATTCTCCAACACCCCAGGTGTCAAACTTTACAAAAAAAGTCATGGTTGTCTCTCCAGGGAGAAGGCCAGGTAAAGCAACAAAATATAAGATTACAGGAAAAAAACAAAGAATCCCCTTCACTGTCACCTAGGCCTAGAAAAGTAGATATCTGCATCAGAAGAAGATTTAGGTAGCAAAATGTCAACAACAGGTTCTGTGTAACGAAGACGCCAGTACAGAAACAGAATGAAGAGTCTTCATCTCATTCTGGCTCCTCATCCTCCTCAGAAGATGAGTAGTGATCCGAGAAATCGGCAAAGGAGACATTCTCCTTCCCAAAGTGTATCTCCATCACCTCAGAAGTGTTAGGAAAAAACTATCCCTCATGATAGAAAGAGAAGACGTTCTTCCTTGCCACTCAGGGGAAGTCTGCATTCTCCTTCCCTGTCTCCTCCTCATTTATGCAATTCCCCTATACCATCTCCAGAGCTGAGCACTCCATCTCTTGTGCCACATCAATGCTTGCATCCACCAAGAAAGTATTCTCCAATACAGAGGAGATACCCTCCTTCTCCACCTACATGATGAGTATCATCATCTCTATTACCAACGTGTAGGTTTTCCCATTCTCCACTGCCCAAAAGAAGAAGCTATCCAGTCACCAGCACACATCCCCCTTCATTGTCATCAAAGCACAAGAAAGGGTTGTCCCAAGCCAATCTAGCTAGGAAGCCTGGTCACCACAACCAAACAAGTGGCTGTCTCCCTCACCTTGGCCTCAAACTCTTCAGACCTTCTTCCTGTTTGAGAGGAGCAGCAGCATCACCCTACAGAAAGCAGTCTCCTTCCCCAAGTTCTAGACCCATTAGGAGAATCTCAAGGATGCCACAACCTAAAGAAAGCAAACAAACAAACAAACAAAAAACTGCCTTAGCAAGTCCTCTTCTGTAAAGGAGAGTCTCATTCTCCTTAGCAATCAATCTATCTCAGTATCATCTGAGCCAGCAGCTAAAAAAAAAAAAAAAAGAAAAAAATCTCAAATATCTCCATCTTCTATCCAGTCTCAATCATTCTCCACAAACTGGTCACTGGTGGCACCAGTCAAAAAAGGCTAAAGGCCCCAAACCATGCCCATAACCACCACGAAATTCAGACCAAAAAGGAAGTGGAAAGAAAAAGAAAAAGAGAAAAGAACCATAATAAACATAAATAGGAAAGAAACACAAGAAGGAAAAGGCAATGGCTACAGCTGCTGTCACTTCTGCAGCCATTGCTGCTCCTGCAATTATATCAACACGGAAAGAACCAGGGCAGAGCCGGGGCCTAAGAAAGAGAGTGAAAGTGAAGGTGAAGACAACCTTGAGGACTTAGAAAAACACCTATTTGAAAAGGCCCTGAGGTCAATGTGGAAGGCTCAAGTGTCCCTACAATTGTAGATGGGAATGTTTGTTATGGTATAAATTTTGTTAGATTTGTATGCAATTCAATTTCAAAATTGCTAAAATGTCTTTGAGATTTAGATTATAACATTTGTTGTAATAATTACTAGGTTGAAGATCACCATGTTAATAAAAAGGGGGGAGGAAGACATGGATTTACATTGCAAAAGGTGCCCACAATGTGTTGGTGATGTTATTTCATTGGGAGATGACATGACTTTCATTTTGAGAGAAATTTTTAGTGACGAAGAAATAGCTGTTTTTGAAAAAGGAGATTTAAATGTGATTGGCCTTTTATGATTTCCTTAATAAATGTCCCTGGCTATTCCCCAGTGGGATTTTTTTTTCTTTTTTCCCTTTTATCTCCACTCCCTACTTATCATTTGAGTGTTAGCACCCATTTGATTTGTACTTATGACCTTGTGGTTTATAAGCTTACCCAGAAATATGACCACAGTTGAACTACTTCAAAAGTATAAGTGACTCTGATATTTTCCTGCTGCCTATGGAGTCTCTGCTGAATAAATCAGAATTTGAATTCTAGGATAAGACAGAAAATTAAATCATGTTTGCCAGGAAACTGCAAGTATATACTGATGTTTTAAAAGTTCATCTGGAACACTAGAATTTGATTTTTTTTTTTCTCCTTTTCTTTTCTAAAGATAATTATTTAGGCTGAGGAAGGATCAATCTAGCTATATAAAATTTTGTTTTTAGAAACACCTTGGCTCATTTAATAATTTTGGTCTGTTCTTACAATTGGCATATATAATTTTCAGAGCTCTTGTATTTGGAAGGTTAGAAGAGTGCAGACTTTGAAATACAGTGTTTTGTTTTCACTGTTTTTGTTTTTCAGATGTCTTGTTTTTTTTAACTAAGGCTATATAAAACTAGGTTAAACAGAATACATTTCTAAATTAAAATATACAAACATGGATGCTAGAAGATAATCTGAACTTGAGCTAGAACGTAAAGACTAAAGCAGAGGAAAGAAATACTAAAGCAAGAGAGATAAACTGATAATGTCAAAAGGGAACACTAATAGACAAAGTAAAACATTTTAATAATACTTACAAAGAGCTACAGTAGAAACCAAAAGGGAAGAATGTGCTCAGCATTTCCACAGTGAAAGAACTGACAAAGAAATAAAAGTCTTGAATTTCAATACTAAAGGATATTGTGAGAGCAACATTGGATGATGAAGGAAACATCAAAAGAAGATGGAAGGGGTACAAAGAGTCCTTGTTTCAAAAAGAATTGGTAAACATGAAAATATTTTAAGATGTATATGCAATCAAGAGCCAATAGCAATGAAGAAAGTAATTCAAATTGCACCCAAATCGCTGACGAAAAATAAGACTCCAGAAATCAATAGAATATCAACTAAAGTAATTCAACAAATAGATGAACCCTGGACATACTCACTCACCTATGCAAAGAAAACAAAACCAAAATTATAGTAGAATTTCATAGACAGCTGACTGGAAGGGATAATTTTTCCCATTAAACAATTTCATCAATATCAAATGCAAGTAAACGTTTCTGAAGATAATTTAAAAATTATTGGAGAGGTAAATCGACAGAAAAGTGCCAGAATTACATACTGGATTCAGAAGAGGTCAAGGAATGAGGAAGACCACTTCCAGATAGATCTTGTATGAAAATAGCAGAAAACCAAGATATTTTTGTTTTCACTATGCACAGGCCATTGCCTTTGTAGGTCATAAGAAATTATTATTAATATTAAGATGAATAAGCATCTCAGAATACTTGATTTTACTCATGAAAAATATATATGTATAGACCAGAACGATGTTCAAACAGAACAAGGGAACATTGAATGGTTTGAAATCAGGAAAGGTGTGTATCAGAGTGGTCTCCATACTTAATCAGTCTGCACGGGAAGCTAATTAAGTGAGAACCAGAACCTGAACTGTATTAGTAAATATGGGGCAATAGGATTGAAGGAAGACCCATCAGCAGTATACACTATGCAGATGATCTAAAATTTATTGAATACCACAGCACCTCAACGAGATAGAAGTAAACAACTCAATCATAAAATGGGCATAGGATATGATTAGACACTTCACCAGAGAAGAAATTCAAATGGCAAATAAACACATGAAGAAATGTTCAAAATCCTTAACTACAAAGAGATGCAAATCAAAACAAATAAGAGGTATCATTTCACCCCAGCAACAATGGTAAAGTTCAATAGGGTAGCAAATAACATGTTGCTGAGATTATGGAGACATTAGAACTCGTATTCATTGCTTGTGGGAATGTATAATGGTACAACCACTATTCAGTGTGGTCCTGTGCTTTCTTAAAAAGTTCAAAATAGAAATACCACTTACCCGGTATTCTTTTACTGTGACTATAACAAACAAACAAAAAACAAAAAAAAACACAAAAACAAACCCAGAGCTGCAACTCAGATGTATGCACACTCATTTTTATAGCTGTTATTCACAATAGCAAAGAGATACAATCAATGTAGGTGCCCATTGACAAACAAATGAATAAAAACCTATGGTACATTTATGCATTGCACTATGAAACAGTGAAAGCATTAATGATTTCATAATACTAGTGAGCCTTTAAGACATTATGCTGAGTGAAGTCTCAGTCACAAAAGGACAAATACTGTATAACATCACTGTTAACCAAATATGTCTGACATTTTGGGTTTGGGGGAGAATAAGTTATGCAGATGACACAACCTTGCTTGCTGAAACTGAAGCTGCCCTGAAGCACTTGCTGCAGAAGGTCAAGGACTGTAGTTTTCACTATGAAGCTTGAAGTTCAACATCAAGAAGACAAAGATTCTCACCACAGGGCCAATTGGCAGCACTATGATGGATGGAGAAGAGATTGAGATTGTTAACAGTTACAGCTTGCTCAGCTCCACAATCAACACTCTTGGCACCATCAGTTGGGGAATCAAAAGACAAATTGCATTATATAGATCTGCTGTCAGGGTCCTTCCCAGAATACTGAGAAGCAATAATGTCAGTCTAGAGACTAAGATGTGCCTAATCCAGTCCATTTTCTTCAAAATTACTTGTTATGCAACAGAGAGCTGTACAGTGACTAAGGAAGACAGAAGAATAATTGATACCTTTGAGTTAGGGTGTTGGGGAATAGTCTTGAACATACCATGGACAACCAAGAAAACAATAAGTCTGTCTTGGAGAGAATAAAACCAAGTTTCACCTTGGAAGGTAAGATTTTGAATCCCTGTTTTACATACTTTGTGCATGTGGTCAGGAGGGATCAATCCTTGGAGAAAGACATCATGCTTGGAAGGATGGAGAGACAGTGCAAAAGACGAAGACCTCATATGAGATGGGTTGATACAGTGACTAGGGCAATGGGGGTAGGAGTGTAGAAGTTAGTGAGATTGGCTCAGGATAGGGCAGGCTTCAGAGTTATTGGACATAGGGTCGCTATGAGTCACAGGTGACTTGATGGCACATAACAACAACATCAAAAACAGTAATAGAGGAGATAGAAAATTAGCACTGTGTTGGAACAAATTATGGAAGAACTGATTGAAAGGAATATATGCTTATGAATTATATGTATGGCAACGATTTGGAACAGGAGGTGCATTGCATAGTGGACTGGGAAAGGGGGAAAGGAGGAGAAAGGAGGGGAAATGTACAATGAATAAATAATTTTTTTTAATGCCTAGCTTACCCTAAAAAAAGAGAGAAAGAAAGAAAAAGAAAGAAAGAAAGAAAGAGAAGAAAAGAAAAGAAAAGAAGGAAGGGAGAGAAAGAGAAAGAGAGAGAGAGAGAGAAAGAAACTCCTCACCATTGGACCAACAGGCAATATCATGATAAATGGTCAAAAGTTGGAAGTTGCCAAGTATTGAATTTTACTTATGGTTAGAATTCCATGAAAGAAAAATAGGCAATCTCGTCTTGTGATTTATTGCCTCTGAAACCTCATTGGAAGGTTAGCTGTGGGTCAGTTCTGATTCAGTGGCATACAAAAGTAATAGCCCAAGATGATTGAGTAAATTACTTACCCTACGGTATTTTATTATTATATTGAAATTAGAAACAAAGTAAGACTAGTAGTTGGAATCTATGTACTTGGCAACTGAAATTAGATTTAAGAGTAAATAATGCAATCTTGCACAATGACTGATTTATTTACTTCAAATACCTTTTTAAAAACCTGTAAGCTATAACCATGTACATGAGCCATACCTGATGGATTACACAAACATCATATTGACAAAATTTGTGACAGGAGAAAACAGAGAAGCTCAATAACAGTAGCCAAAACCAGATGGAGGCTGACTGTGGAACTGACCACAAATAACTCATGTGCAAGCACAATTTGAAGCTGAGAAAACTTAAATCTATGGAAATAAAAATATGAGTATGTCCCAACTTAATTATTCTAACAAATTTGAAAATCTAAAAGAAGTAGACAAATTCCCAGAAACTCACACTCTAACCAAACTGACAAAAACCGCAACATAAGCTTTGAACAGACACTTAAATAAAGAAGAAATCAAACAGGCCATAAGAAAACTCCTAACAACAAGAAAGTTCTAGACCATATGGTTTCACAGATGAGTTCTATCAAACATTTAGAGAACAGTTATCACCAATACTACGTAAACAATTTCTTTAAATTATCACCAATCCTGATAAATTGTTTTTTAAATTTTGAAAAAGGAACATTCTCAGACTGTTTTGAAGTAAGCATAATCCTGATAGCAAAGCTAGGCAAGGGTATCACAAAAAACAAAACAAAAAACCCAACAAACCCTACAAAATAGTATCCCTCAAGAACACAGGTGAAAAAATACTTACCAAAACCCTAGCTAAAAGAATCCAATAACATATTGAAACAACATTTCACCATGATTAAGAGCTACTCATAAAAGGCATGTAAAAAATTGCTCAAAGTAATACACAAAATCAATGTAATCTACCACATCAATAAAACAAAAGAAAGGAATCACACAAACATCTCAACTGATGCAGAATATGATTTTTATTT
>NW_006400051.1:829495-831989 GCF_000299155.1 Elephantulus edwardii | reverse complement strand
AGTCACAAGTAACTTGACGACACATAACAACAACAACAACATATTCCAAACAGTAAAAAACTAGGTCATATGGAGTTTCCATGTTCAGCTTTTTGAGGAAACACCAAACTGCCTTCAAGAGTGATTGTACTATTTTACAATCCTATCAAAAATGTCTGATTTTCTGTCTCACCACATCTTCTTCACCTTTTATTATTTGCTTCCCTGCTTAAGTTTGCTACTACTACCGGAGTGAGATGATATCTCATTATGATTTTTATTTGTATTTCTTTTATTGCCAGCCTTGAGTCTGTTGGCCATTCAAACATCTTCCTCCAAGAAAAATCTTGCCTAGTCTTTGTGCATTTTGTAATAGTGTTATCAGTCTTTTTCTCGTGGAAGCCCTTTTAGAGTCTGTATTTTTATTTTATATTAGACCCTTATCTGAATTGGTATTGTGAGATGCTTTTTTTCCCCCCCAGAGTAAGTTCTGTTTTCACTCTGTTGGAAAGGCTTTGATGTGCACAGGGATTTAATCTTTAGAAGTTCTTATTCATAAATTTTTAACCTTTCTAAATTAACCTATATTTAGACAAGGAGGCATTCATCAGAGCAGAGCAAGGAGATACTGCATGGTTCAAAATTGGGCAGGTGGTATGCCAAGGATGTATCCCGTCTCCATAACTTTTCAATCTCTGTGCAGAACAGATCATCTGGGAGGCTGGATTGTATGAGGAGGAATGTGGCATCAGGTTTGAAGAATGACTCATCAACAACCTATGTTAATGCAGATGACACAACCCTGCTTGCAAAAACTGAGGAAGACCTTAAGCACTTAATGCAGAAGATCAAGAACTGCAGCCTTCAATATGAATTGATGTTCAACATCAAGAAAACAAAGATTTGCTTTCCGTGTGTCACTCTTCTGCACCTTGTGCTTCCACACATTGCTCTCTGCCATGGATCCAGTCAATTAATGGCTTTAAATTAAATTAACTTGCTTTAAAAAGTTCTTAGTGTGTCCTGCACTGTTCTCTTGCCTGGAGTACTAGACTGTGGTATTGTTGCCTGGTGCCCTCCTCCGTCCAACTGAAGGCTCCTGGACCTGCCACCTGTATCACCTAAGCCTGCTGCCTGGGGAACCTTGCCATACAGCCTGGAGTTTCCTGCCTATCATATGAAGGCCCAAGACTGGCCCCATGCCTGGAAGTCCCAGTCCTGCTGCCAGGACAATCAGTCCCCACCTGGAAGATCTGTCCAGCTGCCTAGAAGGACTGTCCGGTTTCCTAAAAGTCCTGATTTCACTGCCTGGAAGTCCTGCCCCCACCACCTGGAATGCCCTCCCCTGACACCTGGAAGTCCTGGCCTTACTGCCTGGATGACTTGGCCTCACCATCTGGAGGGCCTGGCTAAAATGCCTGGACACCTCAGCTCCAACAAATGGAGGACGACCTGCTACTGCCCCTCCGAAATGTGCCAGGGACATCAGTGTCACAGGTGAACACATTTAATTTCCTTCCACCTCCCAAAGCTTGAGCTTCCTTTAGACCAGGGCACCTTGGCCTAGCCTAGCTGCAGCATTAGTCTGAAAAAAGGAGACTGCTGATTCAAAAGCCATATCTCTCCCAAACTAAAGCAAATCTTCCCTTGAGTCAAAAGTTCAGAGAAAAACTTGGCAGGATAGCTGCCCCACCCTCCTCTAGAGCAGTAGTGTCAGACCAAGAACCTGCTATTGCCTCAGGCATGAAAAACACTACAGCGACTAAAGAAGCAGGTTATCTCACACATTACACAAATACAAAATAAGATGTCACCACAAAAAAATGGCACAGTATCAATGGATTTCCTGAAGCCAGAAAGTCTGATGAAATTATCTGGCATAGAATTTAAAAGAACAATGACTGAATATTTTCAATGGATGAAAGACAAACTTGAAGAACTACAGGACACTGCACGCAAAAACCAAGAGGAACTTAGAAAAAAAATATAAAACAATGCAGATTAAACAAATGAGGTATTACTAACTCTGGAAAAACAAGAAACCACTGTCCAAAATATGAGGGCCAATGTTTTAGATGCTGTCAACATTTTGGAGGGACACACGAACAGAGTTGAAGAGATGTAACACAGAACCAGTGAAATAGCTGATAGAAGTGTCACCACTGACCTACTATAACAAAAAACAGAATCAAAAAGGAGGGGGAAAGAAGAAAGCCTAAGAATAATGTGGGACAGCATTAAGAGGAATAATATGCACATAATCAGAATCTCAGAATAGGAAGAAGTAAGTAAAGGCACAGAGAACTACTAGCCGAAAACTTTCTAGGAATAATGATGAATAAGAGAATATAATTCAAGAGGCTGAGGGAACACTATATAGATTAGACCGCAAAAGAATGACACCAAGGCACATCATAGTCAAATTTGCCAGAACCAAAAATAAGGAGAGAATGCTAAAAGCAGCTAGGGAGAAACAAAGAGTAACCTCTAAGGGAGAGCTAATAAATTTAAGTGC
>NW_006400051.1:824387-826247 GCF_000299155.1 Elephantulus edwardii | reverse complement strand
CTACCTAAACTGACAAAGACCAAAATCAAACACCTAAACAAACCCATTACAAAAGAAAAAATTGAACAGGTAATAAAACAACTTCCAACAACACACACACACACGCACACACACACACGCTCTGGGCCAGATTGTTTTACAAGTAAATTTTATTAAACATTCAGAGAATAATTGTCACCAATTGTGCATAAAGTATTTCAGAAAATAGAAAAAGAAGTAATTGTCCCAGACTCATTTTATGAAGCCAACATATACTTGATACCAAATTCAGGTAAAGACACCACAAAAATAGAAAACTATAAGCCAATTAATCTCATGAACATAAATGGAAAAATTATTAATAAATTCCTGGCCAATAGAATCCATTGACACATCAAAAATATTCACCATGACCAAGTGGGATTCACAACAGGTGTGCAAGGATGATTCAACATAAGAAAAATAAAAATCAGTGTAATTCATCACATAAACAAAGCAAAGAATAAGAACACATGATCCTAACAATTGCTATCTAAAAGGCCTTTGACAAAATCCAACACCCTTTCCTGATTAAAACACTCAACAAAATAAGAATAGAAGGGAATTTCCTCAACACAGTAAAAATAGTATATATGCAAACCCAAGAGTCAACATTCTCAATGGAGAAAGAATAAAGGCATTACATCTGAGAATGTAATGCCCACTATCACATCTCCTGTTCAGCATTGCATTGGAAGTCTTAGTGATAACAATAAGACAGGAGAAGAAAATAAGAGGTATCAAAATAGGCGAAGATGAGGTAAACGATCTCTATATGCAGATGATATGATAGTATACTTATAAAACCCTAGAAATTTAGCAAGAAAACTATTGAACATAGTTGACCAATTCAGGATAGTGGCAGGATACAAGATCAACATACAAAAGTCAATTTGATTTCTCTACAATTTCAAAGAGAATACAGAACTGGAGCTAAGAAAAGCAATATCCATTACAACAGTTAATCACAAGATTAAATAATTGAATGGATCATGGACTGCTAAGAAAATAAACAGGTTCATCCTGGAGAGGGTTAAACCAGGTGGCTCCGTGGTGGCAAGGATTCTAAGGCTTTTTCTGACACACTTTGGACATGTTGTAAGGAGGAACTGTTTCTTGGGGAGGGACATCATGCTTGGGAGGGTAGAGGGAGAGCAAAGGAGAGGAAGGCCCTGTATGAGGTGGATTGATTCAGTGACTGAGGTAATCAGGATGGGTGTATCTGAGAGAGTGCGATTAGCACAGGACAGAGCAGAGTTTAGGGCTATTGTAATAGGGTTGCTATGAGTCACAAGCGACTGGAAGCCACATAATAACAACAACAATGACAACAAGAGAGATGCAAATCAAAACAACTCTGAGATATAATCTCACCTCAGGAACAATAGCAAAATTTAACAGAGTAGCAAATAGCAAATACTGGAGAGATTGTGAAGAAATAGGAACCCTTATTCACTGGTGGTGGGAGTGTCAAATGGTGTAACCACTCTGGGAGGCAGTATAGCACTTTCTCAAAAAGTTGGAAATAGAAATACTATTTGACCCAACAATTCCACTACTGGAAATACACCCTGCAGAAATCAGAACACCCACACAAACAGATATATACACATCCACATTTATTGCTACATTGTTCACAAGAGCAAAGAGATGGAAACAACTCAAATGCCCATCAAAAATGAATGGATATAGAAGCTGTGGTATAAAAAATGGAATATTAAAAAACAACAACAACAACAACAACCTGAAGAACAAGGAACATAAAGTACTATACAAAATGGATGACCCTGGAAGACATTATACTGAGTGAAATATCTGTTACAAAAGGACAAATACTGCATA
>NW_006400051.1:822008-823237 GCF_000299155.1 Elephantulus edwardii | reverse complement strand
GTGAATCCTGTTTCAGCTTTCTGTAGCAGTGCAGTTTTGCCAGCAGCATTTGTTGAAGAGGTTGTCATTTTCCCAATTGATAGGTTTTATTTCCTTGTTGAATATCATTTGACCATAGATAAATGGGTCCATTTCTGGGTTCTCAATTATATTCCATTGAACTATGTGCCTGGCATTGTACCAATACCATGCTGTCTTGACCACTATGACAGTGTAATAGGATTTGAGATCCTGAAGTGAGATGCCTCATATCTTGTTTCTCTTTTTATTGTACCACTACCATGCTGTTTGGGGGTAAAGGAATGCAATGACTTCCCCTTACTCTTTGTTTTTCAAAAGTGCTTTGCTTATTCAGTCTCTTTTTCTCTCCAAATAAACTTGACAATTTCCCTTTCTATTTCTATGACATAGTAGTAGGCTCCTCTTGGTGACAGTCAGGCAAGGGATGTTTCTGGGGTCTTTTTGTTGTGTGTGATGGTTCTATTTGCTATTCAAAGGTGGGTGGGTGACCCTGACCCTGGGAGTAAGGGTAAGTAAGGGTGCAGTGAAGCCTGCAGAGCCTGCTCCAGGTACTAGTTTAAAATCCTTCATGAGGCTTGGGGACTGGAATCTCCCTCCACTCTGGAAGTCAGCTGGCTAGTCTGGTGGGATGGCTGGCTTCATCATGGTGGCTCCTATGGTGGCAGTTAGATAAAGGAAGTTTTAAGTTGGCCTAGCGAACAGAAAGTCATGCTCCCAAGCCAAAGGTGGGTGACTCTATTCTGTGGCCCTCAGGACTGCCTTAAATTCTTTGGGTGAAACATTATTCTACGTTGTATAACCCTGGTATGTCCACTTGCTGTACACAGGTAACTCATGGTTGCTGTGAAGCCGAACACTGTGACACTGATGAGTCAAATGCAAGAAGGGTTACCCATGGGGGACAGTGTTTGGTGAAGCTCCCCAATTAAAGAAAGCTTGGAAGCAGGAGTGGCATTCACTTCCATAATAGCTTGCCTCTGGAAACCCTATGAACCTGCAGAAAGGATGCAAGCCAAAGGTGGGTGACTCTACTGTGTGGCCCTCAGGCCTGCCTTTAATTGTTTTTGGTGAAGCATTCTTCTAGATCATGTAACCCTGGTATGTCTACTTGCTGTACACAAGTAACTCGTGATTGTTGTGAAGCTGAACACTGTGACAATGATGAGTCAAAGGTGAGAATGGTTACCTATGGTGGACAGAGTTTTGTG
>NW_006400051.1:819832-821518 GCF_000299155.1 Elephantulus edwardii | reverse complement strand
GGAGCTCCTGATTAAAACAAGCTTGGAAGCAGGAATGGCATCCACTTCCATAATAGCTTGTCTCTGGAAACCCTATGAACCTGGAAAAAGGACGAAAGTTATACAGGTGTCCAAGACTTTTGTTCATAGGGTCGCTATGAGTCACCTATGACTTGATGGCACTTAACAACAAAAACAACATCAGTTCTATGAAAAACTAATTTGGTATTTGTATTTTGATTGCATTGAACATGTAAATAGTTTTTGGTATGATTGTAATTTTCACAATACTGTCTTCCTATTCATGACAGGTCTTTTATTGTGTCTCGTAGAAATGGTCTGTAGTTTTCTTTGTACAGGTCTGTTGTATCTCTAGTTAGATTCACTTCCAAGTATGTAAATTTGTGGTTGGCTATTATAAATGGTACTGCTTTCTTCCTAAGTTTTCTTTACTACTGTAGAAGAATTGGTTTTATATCCTGTCACTCTACTAAATTGGTGTCTAGTTATAAAAGTGTTTTTGTTGAGTACTTGTGGTTTTCTGTGTACACTTTCAAATCATCTTCAAATAACAATAGTGTAACCTTCTCTTTGCTGATCTGAATGCCTTTATTTTCTTCTCTTGTCATATTGTCCTCGTAAGTATTTCCAATACAATATTGAGTGGAAGTGATGAGAGTGATCATCCTTTTCTGGTCTCTGTTCATAAGAAAAATACTTTTAGTCTTTCTCTATTGAGAATGATATTGGCTCTTGGGTTTGCAAATATACTTTTCACTGTGTTGAGGAAATTTTCTCCCACCCTATTTTGCTGAGTGTTTTGATAAGAAAAGGTTGTTGGAGTTTGTCAAATGACTCTTATGTATCAATTGCTAAGATCATATTGTTGTTGTTGATTGGCTTCAAGTTGAGCATGACTCGTAGCAACCCTATGAACAGAAGGCCTGAAGCCCCTCTAAAACTGTCGACATGTATCAAAGTTCATAGAGTTTCCTGAGGGATGTTGTTTAAGAATTTGATATCACTCATTGTTTTGTTAATATGGTAATTTACATTGATCGTTTTTCTTATGTTGAGCCATCCTTGCATACCTGTTATGTATACCACTTGATCATGATGAATTCTTTTTTTGATGTACTTTTGGATTCTATTGGCAAGGATTTTGCCAAGAAATTTGCATCTATATTCATAAGAGATATTGGTCTATGATTTTCTTTCTTGGTGATATCTTTGCCTGATTTCAGTTATGCTTGCTTCATAGAATGACTTTGAAAGTGTTTCTTCTTTTTCAATTTTTTGAAATAATTTAAGTAAGAGATCTTCTCTCAATGTTTTGTAGAATTCAGCTGTGAAATCTGTTCTAGAACTTTCCTTATGGAATTTTTTTTAATGACCTGTTTAGTTTCTTATTTTGTGATGGCTCTGTTCAAGAGTACTATATTGGTCAATCTATGTAGGACATGCATTTCAAGGAATTTGTCCATTTCCTTGAGGTTTACAAATTTATCTGAGCATAAATTTTTGTGGTTGATTGCCATTGAGTTGAACATTACTTATAGTGTCACCATGAACAAAGACCTGAAGTCCTTCCACAATCATCATAATTTATTAAAGTTCACAAAGTATCCAGAGGCATGCTGTTTAAGTTGATGCCACTCCTGCTTCCAAAGATGTTGTTGTTGTTGTTGTTATGTGCCGTCGAGTCGC
>NW_006400051.1:815637-818712 GCF_000299155.1 Elephantulus edwardii | reverse complement strand
ACTTTCAGCCAAGATCCATCTAACATTAGCTACAATATCTCTAGTACCACGACCCCTTCTGAAACCAGCCTGGACTTCTGGTAGTTCTCTGTTGATGTGCCGCTGTTCCAGTCGTTTTTGGATAATTTTCAGTAAAATCTTGCTTGCATGTGCAATCAGTGAAATCTTCCAAAAATAGCTTATAGTATTCCAATAATATCTATTTAATTTCATTTGGTTCTATTGTGATGTCACTGCTATAATTTCTTAATTGAGTTACCTGTGTCTTCTCTTTCTCTTTTTTCTCCCCTTTTGTTAAGTTTACAAGTGTTTTGTCAACTTTATTGAACCTTTCTAAAATTTGGCTCCTGGTCTTATTTATGATTTCTATTGTTTTTCTGTTTTGTTTTGTTTTAACCCCATTGATTTCAGCTCTTGTCCTTATCATGTCTTTTCTTCTAGAAGCTATAAAAATAGATTGCTGTTCTATTTTTATTTGATGAAGGTGTTGAGTTAGATCACTGATTTTGCTTCTTTTTTCCTTTTTTATATGTGTGTCTACTAGTATGAATTTCCCCCGAGGACTATCTTAGCTGTATTTCAGAGGTTTTGGTATGTCATATTTTCATTTGTTTCAAGAAACTTTTAAATTTTATTCTTTATTTCCTCTATATCTCAATCTTGTTCCAGCAGAGTTATTTAGTTTCCAAATAGGTGGTTTTGTAAGCTTTACCATCCTGTGGTTAATTTCAAGTTTTATGGCTTTGTGGTCTAAGAAGATACTTTGTATTATTTAAATGTGTTTGAATTTGTTGGAAGCTTGTTTTCTGACTCATATGTGATCAATTCTGCAGAATGAACCCTGTGCAATTTCGAAGAAAATGAATTAAATTTTAGTTAGGGGCAGTACCCTGCATATATCTACAAGCCTAAGTTGGCTGGCTGACTATATCATTTAGCTCTTCTCCATCTTTGTTTAGTTTCTTTTGAGTTGACCTAGCCTTTGGTGATAGTGATGTGTTGAAGTCCCCTACAACTAATGTGGTGCTGTTTTCTTCTTCAACTTCCTTAAGCATTGTTTTCTATATTTTACAGGTCTATTATTTGGTACATAAATGTTGACTGAGATTATGTCTTCTTGATCGATCAATTTTGCCTTTAATTAATATGTAATCCCCTTCCTTATCTTTTTTTATTTTTTTTTCCATTCTGACGTCTCTCTTATTATAGATTAGTATTGCCACTCCTGCTTTTTGTGGTTGCCATTTGCTTAGTGTATTCCCCCCCCCCCAGCCTTTGAGTCTGTATTTCTCAGGTTTTTTAGATGTTTCTCTTGTAGGCAGCATATTGATGAACTTTTTTCTCTTTTTTTTAAATCTATTCTGCTACTCTTTTCCCCCCCTTAATTGGTGCATTTTGTCGATTCACATTAAGTGTGATTATTGCCAGGCCAGATTTTACTGTTGCCATTTCCTGTGTTTCTTTTTCTGTTGTTTCTAGTTACTACTGTCCATCCTCTTTCCTTTGGCATCTCCATGTGAAGTCTTACTTTTTCCATATTTCTGAATTTCCTTCTTTTCTGCAAAGTATCTAATTTCTCCTTCATATTTGATGGAGAGCTTTACTGGGTAGAGATCCTTGGCTGGCAATTGTTTTCTTTCAACTTTCTGTATATGCAATGCCATTGTTTCCTAACTCTCATGGTTTCTGCCAAAAAAAATCAAAACTTAATCCAACTACTTCCCCTTTGTAATGTAGTCTTTGTTTTTCCTCTTACTACTTTTGGTATTCTATCCTTATCTTTTTATTTGTAGAATTTGAGCTGATATTTTTCTTTTTTGGTTTAGTCCATTTTGTGTTCTCTGTGCTTCTCAATATGAATTTCCCCATTCTTCATAATACCTGGGAAATTTTCTACTAGTACTTCTTCCATAATTTTCTCTGTGACTTCCATGTCACTCCCATGTTCTGGAATTCCAATCATATCTATGCTTTTCCTTTTCATGTCATCACACATGACTCTAATGTTTTCCTTATATCTCATCTCTGATTTATTTTTTTTTTAGTATGATTCCAATGAGGCTCCTGTCTTACAGCTAACTAACTTTCTGTTCCATCTCTTCGTTCTACTTCTTTGTGTACCACCACCATGTGGGACCCTTCTGCTATTTTGGTCTTCATATTCTGAATTACAGTTTCATGCTTTTCTGTTATTTCCAGTACTGTGTTGTCTATATTCTCTCTGTCTTGTGACGATTGTTTAAGTTTTTGTACCTATTTCTCTACACTATCAATTCTTTCATCTTTTGCATTTTCTTCCATAGGTGTTCAAGTTGCTCTACATCCATATATTTCTTCTAGATTATTGTATCTGGGGTATTTGCTTTCCTAACTGCTTCCATTATTTCTTTCGTCATTTGCATCTTCTTCTGTAGCAGTTTAAATAATTCCACAGCAGTGTATTTTTTCTGGTTCTCTCTATCTGTTGTATACATTGGCTCTTTAATTTGGTGTATACATTGGACATTTTTAGGAGGAGGATTATTTTCTTTTTCAGGATGGCTGAACGAGATTGTTGTTGTTTTACATTATATGATTCTTTTCTTAGTCAATATTAGCTTCCTATAACTATATAATGACCCAGAGTATGGCAATATTTTGTGAAGGACATGTATATTTTGTGTTCCCTTTTTGTCTGGATGACCACAGGGCCAAGGGCCTTACAGCAGTGTTTCACCCAAAGTACCTGGATGACCAAACAGAATAGTCTGTTCCCTTCCAGAAACTATGTCTCAGCCTGCCTTGATTACAATAATCATTACCTAATCTGGGAGGGATTGGAGAGCATTGTGCTAAATAAATTAATCCTGTCCCGTAAGGGTAAATACTGTATACGATCATTATTATAGAATGTGTATGATAATACAAGGGAAGGAGGAAATACAGGTAGAGAGGGAAGATGGGCAGGTTGTGGGGTGGTCAATGACAGGGTCACACGATGTGATGGGTGGAGGGAAGGGTTGTTGTTGTTGTTATGTGCCGTCGAGTGGTTTGTGACTCATGTTGTTGTTGTTGTTATGTGCCTTCGAGTCGTTT
>NW_006400051.1:804059-814047 GCF_000299155.1 Elephantulus edwardii | reverse complement strand
AAAAAAAAGTGTTCTCCACTGGACAGAATCCTATATTTCTTAGGGATAGTTAGAGTAGAAGGAGTAGGAAAATTTGCTGGTGCGACTATACAATTCTTCCCCCTTCACCTATTTTTTTTCTTTCTTTTTGCCAGATGCTGTAATCCGAGGTCCAGGGATGAAGCTATGGATACCAAAAGCAGAAGTGATTTCTGAGCAAACAACTGTTACCTTTGAATCATATGCAAGAATTTCTAAGAGTTGGATGGGGTAGATTTTACCTTCTTGTTATCTTGCAAAAATAGGGTTAACAGTGGGTACTACTGTTCTGCCTAGTGGCTGAGATAGCCAACTGGTGCTGTACTGATATAACCTTACCAAACATTCATAGAAATGAACTAAAAGGTGAAACACTTGCCAGACTAACTAATCTTGCTTCGACTAGTAAATTTCCTAACCCTGATATTCATTTCCAAGGAGGAAAAGTATGGGCAAAAATAAATGACAAGTAGAGGAAGGAGAAATAATAGCTAAGGGTAAAAGAACGAATAAATGGGTAATGGAATTAGGAAAATCTAACATTACATTAATATCTTGGGAAAAGATCAGATCAAAGGAATACCATTCTCCATCTAACTTGTGGAAACCAGAAAAGTGAAATCAAGATAGAATAAGTGCTTTAAGATGAAATGTGTTTGAGTGAAATATCTCAAACACAAAAGGAAAATACTATATGGTGCCACTGTTTTAAAACACGACTGACATTGGGGTGTGTGTGGGGACGGGGGAGACTGAGAAAGATGGGATAAATAATGTATACTGCATTTAAACAGAGGAAGGAGAAAACTGTTTAAAAGGGATATGTGATTAGGTATTATTGTCATGACAGGAGTCCAGAATGAAGGCTACTTAGTGGAGTGGAATGGAACTGCAGGGAGGGATTGTAAAACAATGAACGAATTTCTCTTTTACTCTTCAAAGAGAAGAGTGTACTAGGGGTGGGGAGGGATGGGGAGGAAGAAACATGCAACAATGAATGAATGGAAATAAAAAATAATAAAAAGATGAAATATGTTAAATTTTTTTGTGTTTATTTGGATGTATTTGATGGAAAATATTTTTTCTATGTTATAATGTTAAGATATATTGTAAAAATGAATGTGGTATGTTATACTGTGTTCAGAAAAAGTATATAAGCTTACTTGTGATTGAAAATGCAAAAAGGGGAAGATTTGCCCTTGAGAATCTTTTGTTGAAAACAGCAGCAGTAGACAGTAGAACTAAAGGGGAGGAAACAGCCTAGGGGGAAATTTGGCTTCTCTGTTACTCTGAGGTGATTTGCATTTGAATGGATTAATAGATTAGCATTGGACTTTTGACTGAACATGCTTATATGTGGAGTCATCCAGCTATGATTAAAAAGGCCAAGTTGAGGCATGATTAATCAACATTATTGACGTAGTATCCATAGACTAGACGTATGGATAAGCACAAAAAGGTTGTTAGCTTTGAGAAGCAGGAAGTAGTAAGAACACAGTCTTCTTAACCTGGCCCATGGGATGCGGGGATGGGACTAAGACAGTGTAAATAAATCATTTGATCTGAAACACAGAAAGAAGTAAGAACTCCTTAATCTATACTGTTAATGCCCACCTGGACCTAGCAACTGATGATTGGTTATGAGTTAACCAGAACCCAAGCAGATGAATATGTTTCACGCTATGAGCTAGTGCTGATTGCTGCAACCTAAAGGTACATCTTTTTTTTTAAAAAAAAAAAAAACACATTAATACTGATTTATTTTAAAGTTTTAATACGTTGTTTTTCACAACAGATTCTTTCTATTTACATTACCCACCCCTGTGGACTTGTGAAACTCTATAATTAGCACCCCACCCCTCTGCCCATCCTCACCCCTCTGTTTTCACCCCCTTTTGGATCCTCATACTCATTCTACAATAATGATTTTATCTAGTTTTATATATTTGTCCTCGTAGGACTGAGTTAGGACACTCAACATAATGCTCCTCAGTCCCTCCCAAGTTAGGTAGTAATTTGCAAAATCATTGCTCTTGCATGTTGGATAGCATTCCATTGTATTAATGTACTGCATTTCTCAAACCATCTGGCTGTTTCCATTTCTTGTGATGATGAATAATGTTGCTGTGGCCACTGGTATACAATTTTCTGTTTGAGCCTCAGTTCTCATTTTCTTGGGGTATATTCCAAGCAATGGGATAGCTGAGTTATATGGAATTTCTATGTTCAGCTTTTTGAGGAAGTGCCAGACTACTTTCCAGAGTGAGTGGTTGTGCCATTGTACAATCCCATCAACCATGTATAAAAGTTCCTATCTCCTCACATCCTCTCCAATATTTATTACTTGTTGCCCTGTTAAACTTTGCCACTGCTACTGGAGTGAGATGCTATCTCATTGTGGTTTTGATTTGCATCTCTCTAATTGCCAGTGATTTGAAGCATTTCTTCATATGCCTGTTGACCATTAGAATATCTTCTTCTGTAAAAATTCTTGCCATAGTTTTTGCCCATTTTGTAACTGGTTTATTAGTTGGGGGTTTTTTTGTGGGTTTTGTTTGTTTTGTGGGGTTTTTGTTTGTTTGTTTGTTTTTTGTGGAGGCCCAGGAGTACTCTATAAACTTTCATTATGAGACTCTTATCTGAGATAGCATTGGCAAGTGTTTGTTCTCAGTCTGTAGGTTTTCTTTTACCCTGTTGGGAAAAGTTATTTATGCACACAGAGATTTAATCTTTGGAAGCTCCCATTCATCAGTTTTTATCTGCTTTAATTTGTGTACTGGACTATGTTTATTAATGTGTATATATACTAAATGTTTTAACTGTAAGAGAAGATTCTTCAGAGAAAGGAAAATGCTTGTTTCTTCAGAGTATTGGTTTGACAAGAAGAGGCAAGTCAGAAATTGACTATCTGAAATGGAGATTAAGGCATGAGGCATGAAGTTGATGGCTTGCTCACTTTCACCAATGCAGGTTTTATTATGATTAGTTTTATTATGATCATAAGGGGAAAGCTGATTTCACAAGTGTGAATGTGATGGCTAGAAAAGCCAGGGTGTGGTCTCTGTGCATTTAAGGTTTATCATTGAGATGTCTTCTCTAGCCAATAATTTTTTTTTATTTTGAGCTGAAACAATTATGGTACAAACTCCATACTACTAGAGCTTTATATGAGCTCATAGAACCTCAGCACCAGATGTTTTTTATCCTTTGGAAAAGCTCGCTTGCCTAGGAATAGCTTATATCTGATCAACAGTCTCTACATCACCAGCGTGCATCACCTACTGTCACAATCTAGCTGTGCCACAAATGACACTCACCAGTTTCTCCAAAACCAGCCTACATATCTATGGTCATGTGAGTCATTCCTTTGACAGACCTGAATTCCCGGGAGACCTTCTAATGAATCTGAGACCGAAAACCAAAGGAACTGGGGAACTGAGCCACAGATGCAGCTGTTTAAATTATGGCCATATACAGCTGGTTAAGCATTTGGTACTATGTTGACCTGAGACTTTTTATAAATGGTCTGCTATTAATCTGAAGAGGACAAATTATGAAAAGAGCAATTTTTTGGAGATTTTAGGTAGCCTATGATTATTATTTCAAACTAGCCAGATCTGATTGATCACCACCCACATCCATTTCCTAAACTGGTAAAGGCAAAATCCTTGGCAGGCAGATCATTTAAAACTCATTTGAAGCCTGCATAAATTCTGTCACAGGTTGAATATCTTATCCTCAAAAAAATACTTCCATCCCAGTCACCTTATATCTATTCACAAAGAAAACAACATCACAATATCTAAGGGACAACAGATAGCTGCAAACCAAACAAAAAACAAGGTAACATGGAAAATAAAAGTGATAAATATAGACTGGGAAAAACAGAAACATTTTCCTTCTCTAAAATAATAAACTAAACCAAAACACCCCCTCTTCCATCTTTCTTTTTTTTCTATAATTATATTTTATTAATTTTCATAAACATTTACAAAGATTTTGGGCTTCCATTTATTCATTGTTGCACTATTCTCTCTACCCTCCTCCCAGTTTGTTCTTGTCCAAATACCAAAGTGCTTGTCAAAGCCAGTTCTGATTAATCTTCTTTGTCAGTGTGTCCTTTGCCATTCCCTATCACTCCTCCCTGAGAGAGACTTCACTCTGAGTCATAAGGAAAAGGGGATGGCCTATTCTCTTAGGTACTTCCTGCTGAAAAGGGACGCTGTGGGTTTCAGGGTGAAGATCTTCTCTCACTACTCTAAAGGGCCCCTTTGGCAGTAGGAAACACATAGACTATTATGGAGATTGATTTTGGAATTTAGATGCACTCTTATTGATTGTGCTTGGCCGTATATTTTCATATCCTTGAAGATGTATCATGGGGGTGTTGCAACTTAGAAGACACAAATTTGACTAACAAGTTATAAGTACATGAGTCCAAAAATTATGGAAAAGTAAAAGAAAAGATTCTTTCATTGTTTTACAAACCCTCCCCCAGGTCCCCTCCACCATGTAGCTCTTGCTCTAGTCTCCTGTGATGACAGAAATACCCAGTTATATCTCTCTTTTAAACGGTTCTCTCCCTCCTCTGTTTCAGTGCAGTATACATTATTGAACCCATCTTACTCAGTCTCTCCCCAACCCCAAGGACAGTCCCATTCTACAACAGTGGCATCATGTAATATTTGTCCTTTTGTGACTGGGATATTTCACTCAGCATAATGTTCTCCAGAGTCAACCATTTTGAATAAAAATGAGTTCCTTGTTTTTTAATGCAGCATAGTATTCCATTGTGCGAATATACCACAGCTTCTCTAGCCATTCGTTTGTTGATGGGCATTTAGGTTGTTTCCAACTCCTTGCTATTGTGAACAAAGCTGCAATAAACATGGGTGTGCATCCTCTTCCATCTTTCCCCTGAAAAAGAAAAGCTAATGGAAGTGTCAGACAAAGTTTTATATATATATATATATTCAGTAAAAACACAGAAAACAGAAGAGTCTTTAAAAAAAAACCCTATGCAAGGTCAAATAAAGAAAATACGTGAAAGTCTAGGAAAAAACCACTCTGGAAGTCAGTTTGTCATTCCCTCAGAAAGTTGAACATAGAAACTCTATTTGACCCAGCTATTCTACTACTAAGAATATATTCCAAGGAAATTAGGACTAAGGCACAAATGGATATTTGTACACCAATATTCATAGCACCATTATTCACTGTCACAAGAACATGGAAACAGCAAAATTGTTCAACCACAACTGACTAGATTGAGAAATTGTGGTACATTCACACAATGGAATACTATGAAGTAGTCAGGAGCAACGGTTTTTTAAAAATTACTGTGTAACTTAGGAGAGGCTGGAGATCATTATGCTGAGTGGACATACAGTCTCATAAGAACAAATTTTTGTAAAAATAAAAAGGTAACTGGCAAAACATATGGGAACTCAAGGGAGTAGGAGGTGTAGGAATAGAGGAATGAAGAGAGGTAGGGATAAAACCACAGGGTTTCATAGTTAGGAGGGTGGAGGGAAAGGGGCAAGGAAAGGGGAGCAATCAGAACAAAAAGAAAGGTTATTGATTGCCAAGGTCCAATGGTGATTAATCTTAGAAAACATAAAGCATGAGAATGATTGTATGAAACAACATGAATGAAGAATAATGTAAAGCATAATGTATAGGCACTTTGTAAGCAAACCAATAGGGGGGGGGAAGATAAAAACATATAAAAAAGAAAGAAATACAAACCCAATAAAGACAAATTCAGAATATTAACTCTAAAGTTGCAGAAATCGATAATGAATTTTGTTGTTTAGGTGCAATCAAATACAACTCATAGAGACTCTCTTTCCTATAGTGTGTCATCATCATAATCACTGACACAGTTGAGCCCATTGCTTCAGTCACTGTATCAATCTATCTCTTTGGGGTTTTCTTACTATCACTAACTAGCCACCTTTCCAAGTACGGTACTTATTTCCAAGGAGTATCCTTTCCTAGCAATATGCCCAAAAAATTAGAGCTGAAGTTTTGCCTCCAAGGTAACAGTCTGGTTGCACTTTTCTCAAGAAATATCGTTCTGTTATTTTGGCAGTTATAGGATATTTTTCTTCAATACCACAGCCCAAAGGTATTGATTATTCTTCTGTCATACGTATTTATTGCCTAGATCTCAGATGCATAGCAAGAGATTGAAAAGACCACGGCATGAATCAAGAACACCTTAGTTTCCAAGCTGATATCATTTTTCTGCAGTATTTTGAAAACGTCCATGACAGTAAACTTGTCCAATGCACTACATCTCCTGATCTCCTGGCTGCTGCTAACAATGGTGTTTATTGTTGATTTAAGCAAGATGAAATTACTGATAATTTAAATTATTTCCCTGCTTATCATATTATTGTCTATTGGTCCAGTGATGAAGACCTTTGTGTCCTTGATGCTAAGATACAGTCCGTACCAAATGTTGTAGTCTTTGATTTTTGCAGCAAGTATTTCAAGTTCCCTTTATTTTCTGCAAGAAAGGTTGTGTCATTTTCATAACACAGGTAGTTGATCAGTCCTTCTCTGACCCTGATGTCAAATTCCTCTTCCTAGAGTCTAGATCCATGAATTATTTGCTCAGCATACTAATTGAATAGGTATAAGGAAAAGATACCTCCCAGATGCCCATCCTTCTGATTTTAAATCATGTAATGTTCCTTTGTTCTGTTTGGATAACAGCTTCTTGATATAGTAATAGATTTTTCATTCACACAATTAAGTGTTTTGGGATTCCCGTTCTTCTAAATATTAGCCATAGTTTGTTATTACCCACATAGTGAAATGCCTTTGTAAAGTCAAAATAATAAATACAAACAGTCAATCTTCAGGTATTCTTTGCTTTCAGCAAGGATCTAGCTGACATCAGTAATGATATCCATGTCACTGTCTCTTCCAAACTCAGCTTGGACTTCTGGTAAATGTACTATTCTAGCCATTTTTGGATGATCTTCACCAAGATTTTGGTTGCATGTAACATTAATGATATTGTTCAATAATTTATACATCATTTGAATATGTATGCAGAAAAGATACTATACACACTTTTTCTGATGTCAAACCTATGATATTTCCTTTTTCTCTCCAAACCACTATGTTTTGCTTTTCATATAGGTTTTTTACTTTGTTTGTTTTTTTTTTTAAATTTTGTTTATTTTCTTTTATTTTTTAGGAAACCGGCTTAAAAATAGGGAATGCTTCAATAATTTGTATGTCATCCTTGTGCAGGGTTCATGCTAATCTTCTCTGAATCTTTATCAATTTTAGTATACGTGCTGCCAAAGTGAGCACTTCAGGTTTTCCATAAATTACATGTTCTTGCATTCTCATTTTTCTTAATGTTGTCTGTAATTTGTTTTGATTCAAATTGTCAAGTGCTTTTATATAGTTAAGAAAACACAAGTAAACATCTTTCTGGTATTCTCTGCTCATAAGAACATTTGAATCTTGGTACAAAGTATACAGACTGAGATCAGAATTAAGACCCACTCATTAATTCAAGAGTGCTTTGTTGGCCATCTGAATGTCTTCTTTGGTGAAGTGTCTGTTCATATACAATGACCATTTTTCAATTGGGTTGTTTATCTTGCTGTGGCACTAGAGTATTCTATAAATTCTATATATAAGTCCCTTATCAGACATGTCATTGCCAAGTATTTACCCAGTCTGTGGCTTCCCTTTTTACCCTGTTGGAGAAGTTGTTGGATGTGCATAGGGATTTGATTCTTAGAAGGTCTCCTTCATCTATTCCATCCTCCCCTGGCTGTAGGCTTTTCAGGATGCTTGGAAGGTTGTTTATATTGTGGAGTAGAGCTTGTAGAGTTCTTCCAAGCTTTTCTCTAATGAAGTTTATAGTCCTTGGTTTTAGTCCTAAATCTTTGGTATCACAGATGTTTTATAAAACATATTTAGTCAAGTACACATGTATGATGTTAAACCATCTCCTTGTGAGCAGTTTGTTTCTTCAGGAAATTATATATAAGAGATTAACTGCTCACATTTGTCACATGGCATGGATACTCACAACACTTGAACTGACTGCAATAGTAGCAAGTTTAAAAGCTACATGTGAGCAGATCTATGAAGTTCAAACTGTTTTGCTCAATAGTCAGCACATGAATTTATACTGCACAAGAAAACAGCTGTCATATTGCTCAAGGGTAAACTATACACACACACACACACACACACACACCCGTTATTTGGTACCATCAAGTCTCCTCCAACTCATATTTGGAAATCACTTTCTCTCCTTTAGGATTAAGTATTTATTTTTAAGAGTGTGCCAGAAAAAAGAATACAATTTTACCAGGAAAAAAGATTTAAGTTTCTTTATCTTTAAAATTACATTACTATCATACTTAAGTTTTATATGGTTTTAAGGAGTGAATGTATTGTAATAGGTGAACTATTAAGTACTGTATCTACTACACAACAAAAAAGCAAGCAAGCAAAAAAATCTTGTTGCCATTGATACAAAATTAACTCATTTTTAACCCTTCAGTCAGTTTTTGGGAGGCTATAAATTACAATGGAGCAGATTGCCCATCTTCCTTCTATGAAGCGACTTGGGGAATTGAACTGCTGAGCACCTTTAGGTTATCAGAATAATTCTATTACCCACTAGATTACCAGCAATTTCTAATATATGCAGAGAAGACTGAAGTGCTGCTTCTTGCTACTGTTGTTGTTGTTACAAGCCCTTGAGTTGCTTGTGACTCAGTGACTCTAAGTACAACAGCTCTAAACTCTATCTTGAGCCAATCTCATCGTCTCTGACACACTTACCCCCATTATCCCAGTCACTGAGTCAATCCATCTCACCAAGGGTCTTCCTCTCCTGCATTGACTCTCCATCCTCCCAAGAATGATGTCCCTCTCCAAGGCCCAGTCTCTCCTTGCAAAATGCCCAAAATATGTCAGACAGAGCCTCAGAATTCTTGCCTCCACGGAGCAGTGGAGTTACACCCTCTCTAGGACAAACCCGAGCAGTTCATGGCATATTCAATATTCTTCTCCAGCACCACAGTGCAAAAGATGTCAATTCTCCTTCTTATCATTGCTAGTCATTGTCCAGTTTTCTGATGCACAGCACGTAATTATGAAGACCATGGCCTGAATCAGGTGCACCTTAGTCTCCAGATGACTTTGTAGCTCTTCAGTATTCTGGAGAGATGCCTGACAGTAGACTTTTACAATTCATCTTTTGATTTCCTAACTATTGGTATCAAGACTGTTGATTGTAGAACTAAGCAAACTGAAGCTGTTAAAAATCTCAGTCACTTCACTGCCTATCACAATGCTGTCAATTGGCCGAGTGGTGAGAATCTTTGTTTTTTTGATGTTGAGTTTCAGTCCACAATAAAAGCTACAGTCCTTAACCTTCCATAGCAAGCACTTCATATCTTTCTCAGTTTCACCCAAGCAGGGTGTGTAATCTGCATAATGCAGGTTGTTGATGTATCTTCCTCCAATACTGATGCCACATTCCTCCTCATACAGCTCAGCCTCCAAGTTGATCTGTTCTACATATAGATTGAAAAGTTCTAGTAGTGGGCCACATCTCTGGCCTACACCCTTCCTGATTTTGAACAAGTCAATGTTTCCTTGCTATGTTCTGACAATTGTTTCCTGGTCCTAAACTCAAGTGAGACTGACCACAGCATAAGTGACTGGCAGCAGTGTGAGACATCCGAAATACCAGAATCATAGAAGGCCTGTGACCTCAGCCATCATCTTAAGGGCCGGCTAGAGGAATTGAAGTGTTGAATGGGTTAGGTGGAATGGAAGGGGATACTTGTAGAGCAGGCAGAGAGATAGGTCATGATACATTGGCAGCGTCAGGATGGATGACGAAGAGATTGAGAGTGTTCACAGCTTCACTTTGCTCGGCTCCACAGTCAACACTCTTGGTACCAGCAGTCAGGAA
>NW_006400051.1:790456-802478 GCF_000299155.1 Elephantulus edwardii | reverse complement strand
GGTAAGACTGAGAAAAACTGGATGAAATATGTTTATGGCATTAAAGTCTATGGGGGAGAGAATAGTCTGAAAGTATTATATTTTAGGGCATTATTTTTATCGTAGGAGTACGCAATGAGGGTTGTAGAGTGGATTATATTTGGGGGTAGGGGTGTGGTTTGGGGAGGTCCGGGGGGATTGTGTACCAATGAGAGAATTTTTCTTTTGAAAAAGAGGAGTGAACTGGGTGGTGGGGGGGAGGGGTAGGCAGGGAGAAAAGTGCAACAATGAATGAAAGGAATTCCAAAATCTCTGTAGATGTTCATTGAAATGAAAAATAAACAAACTAAATTAAAATTTAAAAAAGAAAAACAAAAAACTATAGGTATAATAGAGCACACTTACAGTAGACGATTAGATAAAGCAACTGAGGCTGAGACCTCAACTCTGAAAACACAAAGGAGGAGAAACCGTTTTAAGCAGGCACTAGTGATTGAAACGTGGACTGTGAGAAACATGAAGGTAGGAAAATTAGACATTGTTAAAAAAGTAATAGAACATATAAATAATGACATACTAGGTATTGGCAAAATGAGATGGACTTGTATGGGATATTTTGAATCAGACAATCTTATCATTGTTTTTGTTGTTATGTGCCATAGAGTTGTTTCGTACTCATAGCAACACTTTCTTTGAACAATAACCCTAAAATCTGCTCTATCCTGTGCAAATCTCATTGTCTCTGACACGTCTACCTCCATTACCCCAGTCACTGAACCAATCCATTTCATCAAATCTTTTCTTCTCTTGTGCTGTCCCTCCAGCCCACCCCTCCCAAGTATGATGTCCCTCTCCAAGGACTGGGACTACCTTGCAACATGTCCAAAGTATTTCAGAATACTTATCTTCAAGGAGCAACCGGGTTTGTATTGAGCCACATTTTAAAGAACTAAAAATCTCATTAGGTGAGAATTAAAACATAAAGATCTTCCAGTAAAATCTGTTACACTTCCTAAGATATATTCCTTTTCCCCCCCTAAAGTTTATCCCATCCTCTTCAATGTATGTCACCACATACATTGGGTACCACAGACACTGGGTACCACAGAGTTGGAACCAACCCATAGCTGACCCTCCCGTACATTTTCAGAGACAGTTAGTCACATGGGAGGAGATTGGAAGGATATCATAGGAAACATAATTTGATAAATTTTAATGAAATGTACAAGGAGTTGGACTCAGAAAATCAAAAGGGCCGAACTTGCTCAGCATATCTTAAGCTTAAGGAACTGAAGAACAAATTCAAACCTCGAGTTGCTATAATCAAGGATGCTTTCAGCAGAATGTTAAATGATCCTGGAAGTATTAAAAGAAGATGGAAGGAATATACTGAGTCACTGTATTGAAAGGAATTGGAAGACACAGAAGAATTTCATGAAACAACATATGAGCAAGAGCCTATGCTGATGAAAGAAGAAGTTCAGGCTGCTTTGAAGGACATGGCAAAAAATAAGGCTCCAGGAATAGAGGTATACCAATTGCCATATTTCAGCTAACAGATGCTGCCCTGGATGTGCTCACCAAGTTGTGCCAAGAAATCTGGAGAACGACCACTTGGCCAACTGACTGGAAGAGATCGATATTTGTTCCTATCCCAAAGAAAGGCGACCCAACCGAATGGGGAAACTACAGAACAATTTCACTGATTTCACATGCAAGCAAGATTTTACTGAAAATTATCCAAAAACGACTGGAACAGCACATCAACAGAGAACTACCAGAAGTCCAGGCTGGTTTCAGAAGGGGTCGTGGTACTAGAGATATTGTAGCTGATGTTAGATGGATCTTGGCTGAAAGCAGGGAATACCAGAGGAATGTCTATCTGTGTTTCATTGACTATGCAAAGGCATTTGACTGTGTAGAGCATAACAAACTATGGCTGACTCTGAGAAGAATGGGAATCCCAGAACACTTGATCGTTCTAATGCGAAACTTATACTTGGACCAGGAGGCAGTCGTCAGAACAAAGCAAGGGAACACTGCATGGTTCAAAATTGGGAAGGGCGTACACCAGGGATGCATCCTATCTCCATACCTTTTTAACCTATATGCAGAACAGATTATCCGGAAGGCTGGGCTCTATGAGGAGAAACGTGGGGTCAAGATTGGTGGACGAATTATCAACAATCTGCGTTATGCAGATGACACAACCCTGCTTGCTGAAACTGAGGAGGACCTGAAGCGCCTGATGCAGAGTGTCAAGGACTGCAGCCTACAATATGGATTGAGGCTCAATGTCAAGAAGACAAAGATTCTCACCACTCGACCAATTGGCAGCATCAGGATGGATGGTGAAGAGATTGAGATTGTACACAGCTTTAGTTTGCTTGGCTCCATAGTCAACAGTCTTAGCACCAGCAGCCAGGAAATTAAAAGGCGCATTGCCATGGGAAAGTCTGCTGTTAGGGACCTCTCCAAAGTACTGAAGAGCAGTGGTGTCTCTCTGGAGACTAAGGTGCGTCTGATACAGGCCATGGTCTTCTCAATTACCTGTTATGCATCAGAGAGTTAGACAATGACCAAGGAGGATAGAAGGAGTATTGATGCCTTTGAGCTGTGGTGCTGGAGAAGAGTATTGAGAATACCATGGAGTGCTAGGAAAACAAACAGATTTGTCCTGGAGAGGGTTAAACCAGGTGGCTCCTTGGAGGCAAGGATTCTGAGGCTCCGTCTAACTTACTTTGGACATGTTGTGAGGAGAGACCGGTCCTTAGAGAGGGACATCATGCTTGGGAGGGTGGAGGGATGGCGCAGGAGAGGAAGGCCCTCTATGAGGTGGATTGATTCAGTGACTGGGATAATTGGGATGAGAGTGTCAGAGACAGTGCGATTGGCACAGGACAGAGTGGAGTTTAGGGCTGTTGTACATAGGGTCGCTATGAGTCGCAGGCGACTCGACGGCACATAACAACAACAACAACATAACCATCTAAATGTTCCTTGGTAAACATGAAACTATATTGAAAACCCTAGTGTGAGTATAATAGATCTTTTCTGTAGAACTCTGATAAATGAAAGTCTTATGTAAAATGTATTATAGGTCATTTACTCTTTCTATTCTTTTTATGATCCAATAAATTTTATGCATTTTAGTAAATTTTGCTCTAAGTACTTTGAGATTGAGAGTTAAATATTGAGTGTTCATAGAAATGTTAATAAAAAGAATTATATTTTTATATATACATCTACTATCTCTTACAAGAAATGTTGATGCTCAGAGGCTGAGTGTTAATGAAATGATATTTTAAGATCATTTGATGCCCACCAAAAAGAGACTCATTTGGTTCTGTTGTTAAAAATGTAAAATGAGCAAAGTGATACAACTTACTAGTGGACCTTTTCCAGAGACATTAATTGTAATTGTTCTTCTATTTTTTTAGTGGTGTAATCAGGGAGAATAAGTAAAATTAATCTTCTGCAGGAACAATTTAAAATGTAATACTCATTGAGTTAAAAGGAGAATATAAATATAAAGAGAAATATCCTTGAAAGTAATTACATGTAATTTAATTTGTTAAACTGTAGTGAAATTCCATAATCTGTACAGGTACTGTAAAAAGTAGTATTCAGGCTATCTTTCTGGTAGCCTTCAATAGCATGCCTTTGGGATTGAAGTTCAGCTTGTCACTAGGCCACCACAGCTCCCTCAACAAAATACTATAGTGAAATTCTACAATTTGTAAAGGTTCTGCTAAAATTAATATTCAGGCTATCTTTAAAATTACATATGTAATCTGAAATAAAACATTGTATATATTATACAAAACAGCCCTCAAGGCTGCCGAACCAAAATGTAAGAGTTCAGTCCCCAGACTCTCCATGGGAGAAAACATCTAAAAATATGTTTTTGTAAAAACTATAGTCTTAGAAATCCTATGAGGCAGCTCTACTCCATCCTCTAGGATCATTATGAGTTGGAATCAACTCAGCAGCAAATAAAAACATCTCTTATAAGAGGAATCCTAATGAGGTTTTAACTATTAAATGTGCAGTTACTAATCCTAAAGATTTGCAGTTAATATTTACCCAGAGACACCTTAGAAAACCTGTAAGTGATCCACTTATATAGTAAATTTGTTGTCTGCTTTGGTTCAATCTCAAAGGTAGCAAGCTAAAATTCAACAGCTTCTTTGCAGGAGCTTCTTAGCCTCCAGTGCAATATTTATTTTTTAAATTTTTTCCTTTTTTCTATAATTTTTAAACCACATGCATATTGCATATCACACACTAAGTAATACTAGATTCACAGGCTAGCATGGAAACCACATATTACTGGTGCATTGATTAGCAAGCTTATGGGATGACCAAAAAAATAAGAGTAGGGGTGGGGAACAAACCCAAAAGAATGAATCACATTTTATGACTAGTATCTTAAGTAGCCTCCAGTTTTCCAACAAAGCCAACTTGATTCGAATTTTTTCACTGTTCCACTTCCTTTCCCTGGTAAAACTTGGAGGAATTATACATAAATACAACCAAAAGCACATTACAAAAAGTGAGCCCTGGCCACGTTATTTCACAGTAAATTTTTGTCAGGAGTGCGCTCCTGCTGTGTAATATATGCTTGCTGTGCAGAGCAGAACGTGGTAGTGGGTGGGTCCTGTCGGAGATGTACAGGCATGTTTCTAAGTACTGGTCACCCTCTTATCTAAAAGCACCGCCCAGGCAGGCTGTGGGGTTAGGCCTTCTGGTCCACCTGGAGCACAGCCGGCTGCATGGCCTCCTTATCCGACCGCTCTGTCTCCTCCTGGGTTTGCATGTAGCTGTCCTCATAATGTGTCTTCTGTGCATATCCCAAGGCCGCCTCCTCTTCATCTTCTACAATGGTCAGGTTGACATTACTGTCCCTGCCCTGCAGGGCCCCCTTCTCAGCCTCCCCCTCTGCGCCCTTCTCTTCCACCAGGGATGGTTCCGAGACCCCCTCTGCAACCGAGCTCTCCTTGTGGTCGTTCAGCATCTGCTCGATGCCTGCCGTGTCTTCTGATTTGGTCTCATTTTCCGTAGGGCTTTCTCCATCTCGGACTTTCTTTCACCCGAAACTGAGCGGAGAAACTTTGAAGGGGGAGCTTTTCCCCGAGATTTTCTGGTGATTGGAAGTGAGAGATTTCTTGATCTTCTCCCTCCTCTGTACAGACACGATCTTCGTCCCCAGCTTGTTCATCTTTTTCTCCATGTTCTGGTGCGAGAACGCTTTCTTGAGGCTGTCCACTTTCTTGAGGCTGGATCTTTTTATTTTCTCTGCCCTGCTTTCCTCCAGCTTCTCATTGGCACTGTCTTCTAGAGCGTCTTCATCGTGGGGCAGCTCGTCCTCGGAGGAGAGGTCCACCGTGTGCAGGGTCTCCTCCAGGGACTTGTTCTCTGCTGCCGGCTCCTCCTTCCCTTCCAGGGTGCTGGAGGTGGGCTCCTTCGCAAACACGCTGGCAGGAATCTCATTTTCTTCCTGGAAGATGAGCACTTTGAAATGGTTGCGTCTGAGGAGCTGGGGGCGTGGTTGCTCTCTAGCCGCTTCACCTGTGCGCTCTGCTGCTCCATGTGCTCCTTAACCGCCCAGGTGTGGGCACTGACCTTGAGAGACTTTTCCAGAAGCTTGCTGACTGTGTTGCTGGTGGAGGCCTGGTACTTAGAGAGAGCTTGTTGAGATCTTTCTGGATGCCCTTCACAGAGCCCTCCAGGGTGATTTGCCGCTGCTCCATTTTGTGTTGGTTCTCCTGCACGGCGTCCAGCATGTTCACCAACTTGTCCAGGAGGGTGAGCACGGTGACGGCGTTCACCTGTGAGTTGTCCCGGATGGCGTCTTCCATGCTGCCCAGGTTCAGGCTGGGGCTGGGCGTGGAGGAGGGTGCTGGGCTGGGGTTCGACAGCTTCTCCTGCCGCATGTTAGAACCCGGGTGCTGGAGTTTTTCAGCCTGTGCAGCGTCCTCGCCCATGACTGGACAGGTGGACACCTTTTGCCCGGCTGAGAGCACCTCCGGAGCAGCAGAGCGAGGGCCACTGTGGGAACTTAGAGCCCACTCTCCAGGGCTGGCAGACAAGCAGTGACTGGCTACACTGATCCAGTGCAATATTTAAATCTCTTCTGACATCCATCTTGGTCTTTTCTTCCTCCTCTGTCTTTGTAATGACCTTTGTATTCTTCCTGGATGATATTCTTGACAACCTCCCACAGCTTCCCTCACTAGTTTTCAAGGCCTTAAATCAGTTTCTGAGATGATTTTGAAATTCAGGTGGGATAGACTCAAGGTAACATTTGGTTCCCATGGATTCTATTTAATTATCCTTAGCTTCACCTTGAACTTGTATATAAGTAGTTAGTTGACAGTCTGTTCCACAATCAGCACCTGGTCTAGTTTTCACAGCTGATATTCAACTTCTCCAGCAATTCCTTCCACAGATTTAATCAATCTGATTCGTATGGATAACATCAGGTGAAATCCATGTGTATAGCCTGCATTTATACATTGCATATTTGTAAGGAATAAATCATTGGTTGTGCAAAATTCTATCATTCTATCTCTAGCTTCATTTCTGTCACCAAGTTCATGTTTCCAAACTACTGATACTTCTTTGTTTCCAACTTTTGCACCAGTTATTATTAATACATCTTGATTGCATGTTTGATCAATTTCTGACTGCAAAAGTTGGTAGACATTTTCTACTTCCTACTCTTTGACTGTGATTTTTGGTGGTATTCACTGGACTTCCTTGTATGTGTATGGATATTATTCTATCATTCACAACATTGTATTTCAAGATGAATCTAAGATCTAGGAGAACAAACCCTAAAGAGGGTGAGACCAGGCTAATTCTTGGAGGAAAGGATTTTGAAGCTTCTTCTGATATACTCTGGACATGTTGCAAGGAAGAGCCAGTCCTTGGGAGTGTGGAGGGAAAGTGCAAGAGAGGAAGACCCTCAATGAAGTGGATTGATTCAGTGACTGTGTAATGGGGGTGGTGGTGTGTCAGAATCAATAAGATTGGCACAAGATACAGTAGGGTTTAGGGCTGTTGTACATAGAGTCACTATGAGTTGCAAGCGACTTGATGGCACAGAACAAGAACAACAGCTTTGCAGGAAAAGGAAGGACAATCTTCTCCTATGCAATTCACTGTCTCTGAAAACTCACTGGAGGATCATCTATAGGTCGGTTCCAACTCAATGGTAAAACAGTAACTTGTAAATGACAACAGCTGTTTAAACTCTACTGAATACAGCTCCACTCTGAAACAAGTTGTTGTTAGGTATAATTAAGTTGAATATGAGTTATACTGACACATATGAAGAACAAATCTGAGCTCTGTCCTATCTTGTGCCACCCTCATTATCTCTGACACACTTGCTACATTCAATGATCCTCCGAGTCGTCTGCATTTCCAAACATGATGTCTTTGAAAAAATATTCCAAACAACATGCCCAAAGCCTGTGAAATGAAGCTTGCTAGGCAACCACTCTGGATGCTATTCCTGCCTCCAAGGAGTACTCTGGCTGAACTTTTTCCAAGACATATCTTTTTGTTCTTTTTCAATCAATCCATGGGCTGCTTCTTGTTGTTGTTATGTGTTGCCAAGTTGCCTGAGATCCATAGTGACTCTATGTACAGCAGCTCTGCAGTCTGCCCTGTTCTGAGTCAGTCTCACTGATTCTGGCACACCAAACCTCTTTCCCCAGTTACTGTTATAGTCAATCTCATCTAGAGTCTTACTATCCTGCACCATCCTCCATCCTTCTGAGCATGATATCCTTCTCTAAGAACTGGTTCCTCCTGATCATGTACCCAAAATATGTGGGACAGAGCTCCAAGAAGAAACTTGGTTTCACCCTCTCCAAGAAAGACTTGTTTTCTTGGCAGTCCATGTATGTTCAAGCATTACCTTCTTTATGATTGAAGAAGCACTACAACTTTAAACCATTGAGTCTTTTTCTGTCATCTTTAATCATTGTCCAGCTCTCTGAAGAATAGTAATGGCGAAGAGCATGCCCGGACAGATTTTCCCAGTGTAATTCATCTTTTGGTAGTCTTAAGACTCTACAACTCATGAGGTTGCCATAATGCTGCTTGGTAGGGTGGAGGGACAGCGCAGAAGGGGAAGGCCCTCTATGAGGTGGATTGATTCAGTGACTGGGGTAATCAGAATGGGTGTGTCAGAGACAGTGCGATTTGCACAGGACAGAGCAGAGTTTAGGGCTCTTGTACATAGGGTTGCTATGAGTTGCAAGCAAATCAATGGCACATAACAACAACAACAGGCTTAAACTTAATTGTTGTTGAGTCAAAACTGAGTCCTAGTTGACCTTATTCATTTTATCTTGTTGAGGGTCTTCCTTTACTCTTCTGACCCTCTGTTTTTCCAGCATGATGTCTTTTTCCATGGCTTGGCCCCTTCTGATGACATGCCCAAAGTTTGTGAGACAGTTTCATCATCCTTGCCTCTAAGGAGAATCCAGGTTGTATTTTATCTAAGTCAGACTTGCTTACTCTTTTGACAGTCCATGGAATATTCAGTACTCTTATCCTACACCACAATTCAAAAGCTAAAGATTAATAATTTTTTGTGATCAGCTTGATCAGCTCCACAATCTTGATTTCAACAGTGAGGAAATCTAAAGATGAATGGCACTTGGAAAATATGTCAGGAACCTCTTCAGAGTACTGAGGAGAACAATGTCAGTCTAGAGTCTAAGACATGTCTAATCCAGGCCTTGATCTTTGTAATTACTTACTATGCATCAGAGAGCTGGACAATGACTAAGGATGACACAAGAACAGATGCCTTTGAGTCGTGGTCTTGGAGATGAGTGTTGAACATACCTTGGACTGCCAAGAGAACAAACAGGTCTATATTGGAGGAAATGAAACCAAGTTTCTTCTTGGAGGCAAAGACTTTGAAGCTATGTTTCATGTACTTTGGGTATGTGGCTAGGAGGGACCAATGCTTAGAGAAATAAATCATGCTTGGAAGGGTGAAAGAACAACACTGGAGAAAAAGACCCTGATGAGATGTATCAGCCCAGTAACTGGTGCAATAGGGGTAGACGTTTCAAAGTCAGTGAGACTGGCTCAAGAGAGGGCAGGCTTCAGAGCTATTGTACATATGGTTGCTATGAGTTTCAGGTGACTTGATGGCAGATAACAATAACAACATGTAGATAAGTGGTACTCTTGACATTCTCCTCCTGTTAAGAGTTACAGCCTCAAAACTCCATTAGAGGGTCGTTATGGATTGAACTGATTCAACTTCTTTCTCTTGTGAAGCAGCTGGTGAATTTGAATAATCCACCTTTGAGTTGGCAGTGCAACTCCTTACCCATGAGGCAAATGAAAATCGTGTAGATCACTAAAACTTACTGTCAGCTATAATGCTCTAAATTGAGCTTATGAGGTTAAAAAATACTCGGAATACACATTGATCTCAACAATGAACTCCAAGGTATCAAAGATAATAAAAATTATGCATGATTATGCAATATTCTCTAATATGATTAGTATGTCTTAAAGTCAACCATATGGCAACTAATAATAATAACTATGACAATGACCCAAATAGCTTCAGGTAGGACTGAGTTTTTAGGACCAAGTTTTTATCTCTAGCATTTCTTAGAAAAAAATATGGCAAGTTAAAAAGAATAATCACAAAATAAGCAAAAATCACAAAAAATGGAACTTATGAATCTAGATTGCATCAGTTCACTCAGAGCACAAAGTTTTCAAGAGTATCATCTGTTATTCTGCTGTGAAATCAGCATTGCAAACCAGTGTAGAAAATCAAATTATTTTCCTCCTTCCTTATACATGCTATTCCATTGACCCATTTATTATTCTTGATAAATTCTGCTTATCAGAATTTGGTGAAAGAAAGCTTGAGTAATTTGAGAATTCGTAAATTTAGTTGCACATTTGAATAATCTGTGAAACTGAAAAACACATACAAACCTGCCTCTTCCATCACAAATTTTGTTTGTTTTTTTTTTCTTGAGAATAAACATTTTTAAAATGCCCTAGTTATCACGGTGACTTAGGTTAAGAAGCTGTGTTTCAATCCCAAAGGCACACGGTTTGAATCCACCAGCTGCTACATGAGAGAAAGTTGAAAAATCTCCACCTGCATGATTACCTGCCTTTGGAAACCCGTATAAGGTCAGCTATGGGTTGATTTTAACTTGAAAATGCACATGAGTAACTTAAGAGTTCCTAGGTAGCATCAATATTTAATAATATTGTGTTGCTATATTAAAGGCAGAACCTATATTAAAGGTAGAACCTAACAAGATGCACTTCAGAAGAAATGGCCTCCCATTTCAGAGATATTTGAAGAAATACCTGCCTGTTGCTGCCTGAAGAGTATAACCCTGGATGTAGGCCTTTCTGAGCCAGGTTGTGGCATGGCTGGCCCCCTGAAAATAAAAATTTCCTGATGTAATAGCTGGCTTTTCCACTCAGAGCTTCATTGAAAGTTAGTGGTAAAGCTGTCCTCTATATATTTAAAAGGGACGTTAGAGAGGACTAACTTGTCAGATGACTAAAGCCACAGCCAGGATGTCAGACTGAAATACAAAGGAGCTACCCCTGCAGGTTTTGTTCTCAAGAGGGTGTTCCACAAGTTGGCATGATGTGATATGCGTGTGTATGTTTGTGCATGTTATATATGCTGGAATTGAGTGTGAATTTGTGAAACTGAGAACAGTTCCATGTTATCTCTGATTTGAAAGTGCGAGACCTGTAGAGAGCAAGGTCCTCTCTGAGCAGGTTTTGCAGGTCAGCTGAGGAAAAAGAAACATTAGACTTTAACCTCTGATCCTGAGTGTCCAGAGTAGAGACTTTTTGGATTGGATACACCCTTTTCCTATGAGTTAACCTAAAATTTTTCTAAGAAAGCCTTGCTCCTACTGTCAGAATTTCTCTGTGCCCAGGCTGCCTTCAGGAGAACAGAGACTCTGTAGACCTCCTTTTGCTCGATGTCTGATAACACCTGGCCCTGGGACTCATATCCTCTGATGCAGGCCTCCTATTCCCTGACATGGGTCTCAGGTTTCAGAGGGCCACCACAAAAGCACATCTTCATCCTTCCATTAGTGTCAGCCACAGGTGTCACCAAAACCCACCGTCCCTGTCCTCTCTCTGTCTTTAAACTCCTTCTATTCTTTCTGTGGCCTCTTTTAGGGCTGGAATGAGAAGTCTTCCTTGATTTTATTAGGGAAACTGACCTCCCATTTCAGAAAGTGGAGACATTTGAAGAGCAGACTGCCAAATTTGTTGTTGAAAACCATTGAATGCTGCAACTATTAAATCTACATCAAATTCAACCACTGAATTTGCTGTAATTTCAATGGTTAACATAGACCTATCTGAGCCAGGTAAGGAAATGACTGGCCTAAAAAGAGGACTTATATTCATTTTCCTGATAATGCTGATCTTACCCACCCAAAAGCTCACTGTAAGTCAGTGTTAAGGTGGTATACTGAGACATGTCCCAAGAACACTGGAAACCCAGCCTTTCTAGATAACTGAGGCCATGGGAAGGGTCTTGGGCCCTAATAAAAAGGAATTAGCCTGTACATTTTGTTCTGAAGAGGGTATTTGCACAAGTTAGCACAATATGACATGTATGTGTATGTATGTATGTGCACGCTGGCCTTGTGTATGACTGTGCAATTCTAAACCTGGGTCCTTGTTGAGCTTGATTTTAAAATGATGGGCAGGCAGAAACTAAAAATTTCAATGGGTGCTTGTTTCAGACTAGCAGGAAAACAAGAAGTAATAGACCCCCAACCTCTGACTGAGTGTCCAGGGTAATCATTGTCATGGTTGAATACATTATTGTCTATCCAGTTGATCTTTTAGATATAGTGCCTCACTCATACTCTGAATATGTACTTCACTCATAGAACATGATATCTTTTTTTTCTATAATTATATTTTATTAATTTTCATAAACATTTACAGAGATTTTGGGCTTCCACTCATTCATTGTTGCACTATTCTCTCT
>NW_006400051.1:782558-788441 GCF_000299155.1 Elephantulus edwardii | reverse complement strand
TAATGTTTTGTAATTTTCTTGGAAAAGGTCCTTTGTACTTCTGGTTAAATCTTTTTAAAACATGATATCTTTTATGGAAAGACAGCCAGTAGGTCCAGCTGTGCTTGATTCCTTACAATACCTGACACGAAGACTTCAACTTTGTGATATAGGGCTCAGGGTCCTCCATTTCTTTTTTTTTTTAATTTTTTTATTTTTACTCCATTTTTTAACATAAACTTCAGGCTTTAAAGGGATACCACACTAGTGTACCTTGACCCATCTAATATATTCGGTCACAATGTCACTGAAGACTACCACCGCTGCCCTTGCCCTTTTTTAAAAGTCCTGCTTTTCAGTCTGTGGCACCTTCTGGGACTGGGATAATGAGAAGTCTCCCTAGCTCTTATAAGAGAGGGAGGAGCAGAAGTCCAACATGGAGCTTCCTGACGGTCTCCTCCAAAAGCACCTTCAGGAAAGTAGAAAGAGTTATGTGGAAATTCTCTGCCTGCAGATGGAGTTTCTCTTCTGATAGGAATCCTCTGTGCGCTGTCTAGGTTGGTTCTGTCATCTGAAACTAGGAGATATCCTCCTGCGGGTGATGCTGAGCCACCATATGCCAACAAGGAAACCTGTGGAAAATTCCCAGCTGGCTGGAAGTAATCTTTGGATTTTTGTCTCATGCCTTCTGCCCTTAGATTTTCATAAATTCTGTTGCAAAGTTCCAGAGTCTTTCTTCATGGTGATAGTAAACAGTCCTTGGCCCCACCCATTGGCCATCTTCCTGGCCCACTTATGCAGACTCAGTCAAAGTGGTCTGTCCTGAAAGTCCTGAGTCAGTTGCTCCTCTGGGAGCTCAGGTAATAGAACCATTCCTTGATATGTGATTCACTCAAGGAAAATCTGACTTATTTCAGTGAATTATGACACTTGAAGAGGTATGTGCCAAGTTTTCAGTCCCTGACAGATTCAACAGTTGATATTGACACTCTGAGCCTTATTGGTGAGTGACTGACATGAAAAGAGGACCTATATCCAGCTTCCTGATGGACTTGAAGCCTTACTGGAAGTCTGTGTTGTGTCCGAAGAATTTTCTGAGGGGTACAGAAAATCTGTGTTTAGATGGCTGAGGCTACAGGTAGAGTGTCAGGATCCCACATAAAGAAGCTGACTCTGTATATGTAGTTCATAAGAGGATGTCCCTGCAAGTTGGCACGATGTGACATGTATGTGTCTGTGTGTCAGGAGCGTGGTTTGTGTAGTATTGTGATGCTGATCCATCTCCATATTGTCCATGAATGTATGTTGCTGGTAAACTGGAAAACTAAAAGCAATAGCCCCCAGCCTCTATCTCAGAATGCCCCAAAGTACCCACTGTTGGGGTTGAGTACACTTTTCTCCATCTAGTCCACCTAAAAATCTCTGAAGGAAAAATACCTCACAATTAACTATGGTAATTTATCAGGCTTTGCTGAGGGAAAAGGCTGCTTTCAGTGGGAACAAAGAGCCAGTAGATCCACCCATGCTTGATGTATTACAATGCCCAGCACTGAGAATTAGAAATCGTGCAGGCCTGAAGAAGCTTCTGTTTCTTGACAGGGGCCTCAGGCTCTGAGTGGCCATCAAACTAGTACATTTCATCCATCCATTCGTTAGTATCCTGATACAGGTGTCAGTGGAGCCAACCACCATTGTCCTTGATCTCTTTTCAACTCCAGATCATCATTCTGTGGCCCCTCCTAGGGCTGGAATGTGGAGAGGTCTTATCAGTTATTACAAGAGAGGAAAAAAGACATCTGTGATGATCTTCAAAGATCTCCAAGGACAGCTTCAGGAAAGTAGAGAAGAAGTACCTAGAAATGTTCTGTGTCTTCAGACAGAGCTTTTCCTCCTTTTAGAATCCTCTGTGCACCACCCTGGATGGTCCTTTTATATAAAACAAAGGAATATCTTTAAGAGGGTAGTGCTGAGACACAAAATCCACCAAAGAAATCCTGTGGAAAAGTCAGAGTTAGCCAGAAAGTAGCCTTTGGTCTCTTGACTTCTGCCTGCTGCCCTAGGCCTTTTTTAAATAAATACTGCAGTCAAGTTTCAGAGCTTGTCCCCATTATGACTTTAAATAATCTTTGACCCCACATACTGGCAATTCTCCTGCTCCCCCTACCCAGACCCAGATAGTCAAAATGATCTGGACTTGAAGCTCTGACAGAAGGACTGTTCTTCTTAGCTCAGGCAATGGAGTAATCCCTTGATGTGTAATTCAGCCAAAGGAAGCCTCAATAGCTGTCATAGGCCTTGCTGAGCCAAGGTAAGGAGTGATTGGGTAAAAAAGAGAACCAATATCCAGCTTCCTGATATAAGGCTAGACTTGCCCACTCAGAGCCTTTCTGGAAGTCAGCATGAAGGTTGTGCACTAAGGTTATGTCCCAAGGATGTAGCAAACAAGTATGAGGTGAACTGCCTTTTAATGGCTATAGTCACAGGTGAGTTGTGCCCTAACACAAAGGAGCTACTCTAGTAGATTTTGTCCTCAAGAGAGTGTCCTTACAAGTTGGCATGGTATGACATATGTGTGTTCCTGTGTGTTGGCTTTCTGTGTGGTGGTGTGATCCTGAGACCACTCCATGAGGCTCCTGATTTGAAAGTGGTGGACAGATAGAGATCAAAAGCTTCTGTGGATTTTTCATGCAGGTTAGCCAGGTTGGAGACAATAGATCCCAACTTCTGACCCTTAGTGCCCAGAGTACTTACTTACTGCTGCGGGTGTGGTTGCACTTTTATCCATCTAATTAACCTAATTTTTTTTCAAAGAATAATATCTTTAGGTTAATGTGGAGATTTTTCAGGCTCTGTTTTGGGCCCAGGCTGCCATCTCTGGGACAGAGAGCAACTTACTTTCAAAAATTAAGCCACTGAAAATCTTATAGAGTACAGCCTATATTGACACACATGGATTATCATGAGTTGTCAGCTCAACAGAAACAGTGATTTGGGCTTTTATTTAAAAAAAAAAAACAAAAAATGTGGCCATTATTAAATTCCCTGTCATAGGATATCCCATTATGAGGATATGACTGTTTTTGTAGAGAAACTCTTACCTATAATCACAAGTGTAAATGGAATCTGGTGGTAGGCAGATGCCAAGATGTAGGAAATGAAAAAGAGATAAGAATATACTGAAGAAAATGTGCTCCTCATCTCCACTCCACAGAAATCTCACGAAACTTGGCAACAGCTTCTAGATAAGCCTCTTAAACATACCCAATACAAACACGCATATATTATTTTCCTTTTTCCTCAGAAACTTTCATTAGCTGTATTCCTATCAAAATGTCACATAACTGTTCCCCAGCTGGATGTGGAAAAAAAAGAAGGAATTTGCACATTCTTAGTTCTATATCCAGTGCAAAAGTAAGTCAGAGATATGTAGCCTCTGCTATTAGATGGCAAAAAAAAAAAAAAGATAAATTGAGAGATAGAAGTTAGTTCAGAAGCAGTAAACAAAACACCCAAACTAAATTTTGCAGTACTTGTAGATTCACAGTGAGATAATTAGCAATTTATTCCCTTCCCACTGAGAAGGATTGGTTAAGGATTAGCTTCTCTCAGTAGATTACACTTTAGAGAGAAAAATATCAACCTGCAAAATAAAATGGGATGTTAAGTCTTCCTACACAAGCATAGACAGAGCACTAATGAGGTAGCTTTTCATCACATTCACAACTAGCATTCCCAGGGTCCTTGAGCAGCCAGCTACGCGCACTTCTCCAAGATCATGGCCAAGAATAAACGAAGAGGGCAGAAGTCCAGGAATGTGTTTCACATAGCAAGCCAAAAAACCTTTAAGGCTAAAAGCAAAGCAAAGCCAGTCACTACAAGTCTTAAGAAGATAAACATTGTGAATGATGACAAAGTCAACAGAGTAAATAAAGCTTTCACAGATATACAAAAGGAGCTTGTACACTTCGCAAAAGGCCTTTCTCTTGAACCTCTGCACAAACAATCGGTTCCCCACTAGCAGCATGAAAAAGGACCAGTGAACGTTGACGAAGCCACACAACTAATGGCTCTGTTATAGTAACTGTAATGCTGCCACATCAGGCCTCCACACCTCCCCCCCCAAAAAAAAGATCAATAAAATCAATGCTGTATACAAAAAAAAAAAAAGAATAAGTCAGTGAATCTTTCCTTTGTAGGACTTTGTTTTACCTCTAAATACATAGTAGAAAAGTTGGTCAATTTTATAGAAACTGTTTCAGTGAAAGAAAATTGGAGAACATTACATTTTTAGAATTTAAAAAAATCCCAGAACTTTTGAAAATGTTACTCTCTTTTTTGGCATAGAAATGAAAAGTGAAGCAAAACAAAAAAAACACCCTTTTCATTAGAAATAAACTCACTCTTGCTGAAGAAATCATTCTTCAAAGTCCCGACTTCTTATCATATCCATATACAGTAAAGATTCTAACCATGACTCCAAATAATTTTATATGTAGTTCCTTCGAAACAGACTTGCTTGTACTTTTGATAGTCCATGGAACACCCAGTACTCTTCTGCAACACCACCAACACAATATGTGTTCTTCAGTGTTCCTTATCCATTCTCCAACTTTTACATACAAAAGAAACTATTGAAAAGACCATGCCTTGGATAAAGTACATCTTAGTCTTTATACTGATATCCTTGTTCTTTTGAACTTTGAAGAAATTCTTGAAAGCACATTTTTTTTCCAATGCAGCATATACTTTGATTTCATGACTGCTGCTAATGTATTGATTGTGAGTTCAAGTAAGAAATAATTGACGATTCATTCTTTTTTCCATCCATCAAAATATTGTCTATTCATCCTGTGGTGAGGATTTTTGTTTTCTTCATGTTGTAATGTAATCTATATTGATTTTTGGAGTCTATTCTTCAACAACTGCTTCAAATTCTCTTCACTTTATGCAAGCAAATTTATGTTATCTCCACAAAACAGTTTATTAATGAGTAATCTTCCACCCTGATGTCACAGTTTCCTCATATCATACAGCTTCTCTAATTATTTTCTCAGAATAAAACTTAATTGGAAGTAGAAAGTATACAACATTGGTGCCTACTTTCCTAATTTTAACCTAACAGAACACTCTTATTCTGTCAGAACAACTGCTTCTTGAGCTATGTATAAATTTCACATAAGTAAAATTAAGTGTTCTGGGATTACTATTCTTCTAAATGTTATACTCAATTTGTTCTGATCCACACTGTCAAATGTTTTTGCATACCCAATAAAACCCAATACGTCTTTCTAATAGTCTTTGCTTTGAGGAAAGATCCATCTGACATCAGCAATGATATCATGCATACCACAATCTTTCTTGAATCTAGTTTGAATTTTTTCAATTCCTCATTTAGTTCCATGTGGTATAAGTGGTATCATCTAATATTTTCCACTGTGTTTGATTGTGTAACTTTTCAAATAGAACTAATTATGGATCTCTTTCAGTTAGTTGGGCAGGTAGATACTGTGCATGTTTCCAGATAAAAACTGGCAAGCATGTCCAGGGCTGCATCTGTTTGTTGAAGGACACTAATTGTTATCCCATCAATTCATGAAAGGTTATTTTTTGTTGATTCCTTGAATGCAGCTAACACTTCTGCCTTTATTACCATTGGTTCTTAATCATATGCTACTTCTTGGAATGGTTGAGTGCTGATTAATTCTTTTGTACAGTGGTTGTGTGTAGTCTTTCTTTTTTGATGTTTCCTATATCACTTAATATTTTGTCTATAAAATATTTTATTTTGCATATCAATGCCCAATTTTTCTTCAATACTTACAGCTTGAAAAATGATGAGCATGTTCTTAACTTTTGTTTTTCAAACTCTTTTTTCTTTCTACTTCTCATTATAATACTTTGCTT
>NW_006400051.1:779908-781087 GCF_000299155.1 Elephantulus edwardii | reverse complement strand
AAATGGGCACAGGATATGAACAGGCACTTCACCGAAGACGACATTCAGATGGCTAACAAACACATGAAGAAATGGTCAAAATCCCTAGCCCTAAGAGAGATGCAAATTAAAACAACTATGAGATATCATTTGCTTGTCTTCTTTGGATGCACTTTGAAATCTTTTTTTAATTTTTTTTTTTTTCTTTTGGTTTTTTTTTTTTTTTTTTTTTTGCTCTCTCTTCATTCTAGCATAATTTTTGGAATCTTCTCTGATACCCATTTTGGTCTTTCTCTCCTTTCTTTTAAAAAGGCTTTTGTTTTCTTCATGGAATGTAGTCTTAATATAATTCCAAATTAATCTGATTTTCTGTTATTATTTTTCTACTCCTGGGCCCAAAACCTGTTACAAAAGCTACTCAGACTGTACAGAGCCACATTCACAGTCATGGAGCTTATTATAGAAAATGACTGGTCATAATTCAGGTTGGCAACAAGATACATTTATTCTATCTTGACATCTTATTTTGAGCACTTGCAGGCGATTTCATCATCAGCCTCATAGTTTAGGTCCATGTTACCATCTCTCAGTTTTACTACTTATTGCATGCCCCAAGTTATCCAGCAACATTGAACAAAAGCCTCTGGCTTAGGTTTTATGAGCAAGCAGTCCCAAGTCAGCTTTATTTCATGCAGTTTTTCAATTCTCTGTTAAAGTTGTGTATGTCCTGGTCTGATTGGTGCAAGAATCTCCACCCCTGAAAGATGCCTACAGCATGCTCTGATCATTTTTTACTTGTAGTGAGATTCCCATCTTTGGCTGGCAAAATTGACCTATCTCATCTCAAGTCTTTTAGCATGCACTATTTCATATTCCCATTCAGCCATGGGGTAAAAGTCAAAGCTGACAATCAAGAAAACCATTTTGAATGGTAAACCCATTATACTACATATGCCTTCCAAGAAAACAGAAGCAATTTTGAAAGAAGAATGCTAAATTCCTAACCAGCTCTGTCCTACAGAAATAGGAAAGGAATAAAGTCTCTGAGACATATATGATATTATAAATTTTCTAGTAACTATTTACTGACTGGAAGAGATCTGTATTTGTTCCCATTCCAAAGAAAGGTGACCCAGCTGAGTGTGGAAACTACAGAACAGTGTCATTGATTTCACATGCAAGCAAGATTCTACTGAAGAT
>NW_006400051.1:777726-778919 GCF_000299155.1 Elephantulus edwardii | reverse complement strand
AGAGGCAGTGCGGTTGGCGCAGGATAGAGCAGGGTTTAGGGCTGTTGTGCATAGGGTCGCTATGAGTCGCAAACGACTTGACAGCACATAACAACAAAAAAACAAAGCCTTAATATGCTTTTATACTTAAAGCATATAGTAATTTGTGACAGTTACATTTCATGTACACTTTAGCTACACATTGTCTGTGGCTGTTACAGGGGATAAAATAGTCCCAGGTGATGTAAACGACAAGTTTGGAAACAATAGAAAGTGAATAATTTTATTGCAATAATGGTTTTCAAATTCAAGCATGCTTCAGAATTACCTGAAGAGTTTCTTAAAACATTTCTTGCTGGACTTGATGTGCAGAACTTTCGATTCAATTGGTTTATGGTTTGTTGATATTAGATTCTGTCGAATCAAGAAGACTTATAGAGATCCTTTGAACAATAGTTCTGAACTTTGTCCTAACCTTTGCACTCTCCATCAACTCTGAAATATTTAAACTAGCTGCTGCCGTCACTGTGTCCATCTATCTTGAAAGGATCTTCCTTTTATTCACTGACCCTTTATTGTTCCAAACATCATGTCCTTCTCCAAAGAATAGGCTTCCCAGCAAAATGCCTAAAGCATAAAAGATGAGGCTTTGTCATTTTTGCATATAAAGCGCATTATGACTACAATTTTCTCAAGGCATGTTAGTTTGGTTTTTGGAGAGTCTGAAATATTTGGTTATCTTCTCCAATAACACAATTCAAAGGAATGCATTCTTCTTTGGTCATCCTTAATGACTATCAATCTATGAGATGAATCCCAAGTGATTAAAAAGACTATGACCTGGATCAGACACAACTTAATCTTCAAGCTGACACCATTGCTCCTCAGTATCAGTTCCTGATAGCAGACTTTTCCAATAAATCCATCACTTTTTCTCCTCTATTTTTTATTCATTCATTATTACACATTTTCCTACCTCCCACCTCCCTAAAGTTCACTTTTCTCTTTAAAAAATTGTTTCATTGTCTCATAGTTTCCTACCTCCCTGCACCCAGTCCACTTTGTTATGCACCTTTTATTATGGATTGTTTTCAGGCAAATAATATGTGATCATAAATTCCTATGAAACAGCTATTTCCCTCATTTATTTCAGTGCAGTGTACATTATTTATACCTTCTTCCTCCCAACCCACATGACAATCATGTTTTATTAT
>NW_006400051.1:774824-776306 GCF_000299155.1 Elephantulus edwardii | reverse complement strand
CCCTTTGTGTTTCTAGTTAGATTTACTCCCAAGTAGTTAATCTTGTGATTAGCTATTGTAACAGAGTCATTGTGCCAAAAGGAATGGACAGACACAGAAGAATTTCATGAAACAACATATGATCAAAAGCGTGTGATGAAGAAAGAAGTTCAAGCTGCTCTGAAAGACTTTGGGGGGAAGAAAAGGCCCTAGAAATTGATGGAATATCAATTAACATATTTTAATTAACATATGCTGCCCTGGATGTGCTAACCAAGTTGTGCCAAGAAACCCAGAGGATAACCAGAGTGCAGAATTTATCAAACAATCTCATTAATATCACATGAAAGCAAGCATCTACTGAAAATTATCCAAAAATGACTGGGATCACACATCAGCAGAGAACTGCCAGAAGTTTAGACTGGGTTTAGAAAAGGCTTTGGTACTAGGGATATTATAGCTAATTAGATGGTTCTTGGCTAAAAGTAGGGCGTACTAGAGGAATGTCCAGAGGAATGTCTATCTGTGTCTATATGTTTCATTGACTATGAAAAAACTTTTGATTATGTGAATCACAACAAAGTGTGGCTAACTCTAAAAGAATGAAATCTCGGAACACTTGATCACTTGATCATGCTTATGTGAAACCTATACTTGGGCCAGTAGGCAGTTGTCAGAACAGAACAAGGAAACACTACATGGTTCAAAATTATGAAAGGTGTGCACCAAGAATGTGTCCTATCTTCATACTTTTTCAATGTATGTGCAGAACAGGTTATCAGGGAATCTGGGCTCTATGAGGAGAAATGTGGCATCAGGATAGAAGGTAGATAGAAGGTAGACTCATCAACAATTTGCGTTATGCAGATGACACAACCCTACTTGCAGAAACTGAGGAAGACCTGAAGTGTTTGGTGCAGAAGATCAAGGACTGCAGCCTTCAATATAGATTGAGGCTCAACATCAAGAAAACAAAGATCCTCATCACTGGGCTGATTTGGCAGCATCGTGATGGATGATGAAGAGAATGAGATTGTAAACAGCTTTAGTTTGTTTAGCTTCACAGTAAACACTCTTGGTACCAGCACCCAGGTTATCAAAAGACAAATTGCATTAGGAAAGCCTGTTGTCAGAGATCTATCCAAAGTACTGAGGGACATTGATGTCAGTCTGGAGACTAAGATGTGCCTGATTCAGACCATAGTCTTTACAATTACTTGGTATGCATCGGAGCACTGAACAACGACTGAGGATGATACTAAGAGAATTGATGCCTTTGAGCTGTTGTGCTGGATATAAGTACTGGGCTGCTAGGAGACCGAACAAGTTCATCCTAGAGGGGGTGAAAGCAGGCTGCTCCATGGAGGCAAGGATTCTGAAGTTCATCTGACATACTTAGGACATGTTGCAAGGAGGGGCATGTCCTTAGAAAGGGACGTCATCTTGGAAGTGTGGAAGGACTGTACAAGAGAAGAAGACCCTCTATGAGATAGATTGATTTAG
>NW_006400051.1:766184-773386 GCF_000299155.1 Elephantulus edwardii | reverse complement strand
TGTGGAGCCAAGTAAACTAAAACTGTTAACTATCTCATCTCTTCACCATCCATACTGATGCTACCAACTGGCACAGTAGATTTACCATTATGTTCCCTATTCCAGTAGCATGTTGTTGTTGTTGTTTTGTAAGTAAAGATATGTGTATATAGCTCTTATATGAATAAGTATATTATATTTAAATCAGTAAAACTTGTTTTACACAAGGGTGTGTCTAGACAGAACTAGAATTTAAACTCCCTTTAGACTTTATGTCATTTTTAGTTACACTATGTCTCTTATCGTCTATTATACTACTATTTTTTTTAAATTTTATATTGGTTTCATTACAAATTTTGTATACATTGCCTTTCACATTATGCTTCATTGATAATTGTGTTTCATACAATTATTCCCATACATTAAGGGTTTTTATTTTTAAAATATTTTTATTGATTTTAATATAATGATACCTGTGCAGTATGTTTCATTCATATACATTGTTTTATATAATTTCTCATCTACATTTTGTTTCATACAATCGTTTCTATACATTCTATTTTACCTTATTTTTATACTAGTTTATTAACAGCACTCAAATACATTGTTTTTCACACCAGACTCTCACCCCTCTATCCATCAAATTGTATGACCCCATGGTTAATACACATACACATACACACCCCCTCACCCTCACCCCTCAACTTCTACTTCCCATCCACACCCCACCCCACCCCCGCCTTGGATCCTGGTACTCATTCTACATAAAGCTTAACTTCAAGTACTTTGGACATAAATACTTCACATTTTCTAACCAGTCTATTGTCAGTAACCATGAATAACAGCATTCTCCTTGCTTTTTCTAGATTCATTGAAATGGAAAGGCAGCACTTAGGGCAATGTTAGTAATTATGAGGTTTTTATTAGGGAACTGATAGCTTAAAGTGACTCCATACTCACACTCAGAATATATTTTCAGTCAAGATAGCCTCGTCTAAAGCATGCTTGTGGGCAAACTTCTCTTTAATCCTTGCCTTGTGATTCTAGGTCCAAAGAAATTTGTTCTGAATTCCTAAGTCAGGAGCTTTAGTTGCTCCAGTACATACTAAGTAAGTATTCATTTTTCTCCCTCTGTAAGCTAGGTACAAACAGGTAACTCACACTAGTCTCTGACTTTCTTTTTCCTCTGCTATTGCCTCTGCTGTTTTCTAGTGTTGTCTCACTACCTCATAGCATCTAACAGACATCAGAACTCGTCATATCTGACTCAAGCAATAAAGTAAAATCCAAATAATATACTGCACCATCTACGTCTTTCTTTTGGACCATCATAGTGATATACTTATTTTCTGTATCTAAACCAGTTCAATCTAAACCTCATGTGATAGCAAAAGTCATTGTACAGATTTTATTTACATTGGGAAAATTGCTTTGTCAAAGACCTCTCCAAAGTGTTTTAGCAAATATGTCAGTTTAAAGGCTGAAGAATGCCTGATCCAAGTCATAATATTTTCAATTACTTCCTAAGCATCTGGAAGTTGAACAACGAATAAAGATGGCAAAAGAAATATCAGTGCTTTTGAGTTGTGATGTTGGGGAACAGTACTGAATACATCTTGGACTACAAAGAGACCTAACAAATTTGACTAGGAGGAAGGGCAATCAGGATGCTTCTTATAGGCAAGAAAGGTGAAACATCATCTCACATGCTTCTAGCATGTGGTATGGAGGGGTCAGTCCTTGGTAGAAGACATCATGCTGGGAAATATGGAGGGCCAGAGAAAGAGAGAAAAACTCTCAACAAGGTTGACACAATGTCTTCAATGACTGTAACAGTGAGCTTGAGCAAATCAGAAATTCTGAGCATGGCACAGCATAGTGTGTGATTCAGATCTGTAGTTTATATGCTCTTTAAGAGTCAGAGACAGCTTGCTTACAACTAACAACAACAATAACAACATTTGCAAGATTCTACTTATGAGTGCCATTTATATTATGAGAAATTTATCCAATCTCCTTGACAGGCACCAAATACATTACATTAAGATTTTCCTGTACATGCAGGTAGCTTAAATGTAAAGAATTGTCCTGCCAACCCAAAGGTAACTGGTTCGAATCCACCAGCTTTGCCCTGGGTGAAAAATAGGTAATCAACTTTTGTGTGATTTACTGTCTCTGAAAGACTACTGGAGGGTTAGATATGATTTGGTACTGACTTGTATATAATAACAACCATCTAGTCATATGGTGAAAGCAACAAAACATCTCAGAATCAAATAATTTATGACAGCATACTGAACATTGATATCTTGAGCAAGAATGCTAACATAGAAATTATATGGGACATTAACAAATGTCATGGTTTAAAGTACTTGTTCTGGGATAATAGTTAAATCATATTTCAAAGCACTACTGAAAAAAGATGGTGATCTGCTTCTGTAAAGATTGCAGTCAAGAAATCTCTATAAAATTGCTCTTTTCTTTAACATATAAGGCAATCATCAGTTGGACTCAGCTCACTAGAAATGGCATTTTATATGTTATTAGGTACCATCAAGTTGACTACAACTCACAGCAACTATATAAACAGCTGCTCTGAACTTTATCCTCCCCTATGGCATTCTCACCATCTCTGATATATTTAGTCCATTGTTACAGTCACTGTGTCAGTTCTTCTTGTTAAGACTCTTCTTTTCATTTGCTGATTTTTCACCTTCCCACCCAACATGTCTTTTTCCAAGGACTGGTACTTCTGAATAATATGCCCTAAATATCTTGCTTGTATATACAGTTAATACTCTTCAACAGTCAGGAAATAAGGAGACAAATTGCACTGGAAAAGTCTGCAGTTAGGTACCTTTCCTAATTATTAAAGAATACTTATGTCGGTTTGAAGACTAAGGTGTGTCTATTTAAGGCTATTGTCTTTCAAATTATTAGCTATGCATCTGAGACCTGGACAATCAATAAGGAAGAGAGAAAAACAATTGATGCCTTTGAGTTGTGGTGTTGGAGAAGAGCACTGAACATCCCATGGACAGCCAAGAGAACCAATAGATATGTCTTGGAGATGGTGTGGCCAAAGTATTCTGTGGAGGCAAGAAGGATGAGACTTTCCCCTCACATACTTTGGACATGTTGCTAGGAGACGCTATTCCTTGGAGGGGGACATGGTGTTGGGAAGAGTGGAGGGTCTACACAGGAGAGGAAGATCCTCAACCAGGTAGGTTGACATGGTGACTGCTGCAATGGCCTCTTGTGTGTCAGGTAACATGAAGATGATGCAGGACAGAACAGGGTTCAAACGTTTTGTTCATAGGGATGGTATGAGTCGCACTCAATTAGACAGCACCTAACAACAACAACAACATGTAAGGTGAAACTTTTACATGGTTGCACTTTCTCTAAGGCATGTATGTTCTTTTGACAGATGATTCAGGGATTTTCTCTAACACCACAACTGATGAATCTTCTTCATAAAGTCCAGTTTCTCAAATGATTTGTTTTAAGTGTGATAGAGGGAAGTTTGGTTTGTTTGTTTGTTTGCTTTGGTTTGGTTTATGCAAACCTTTAAATACCTATATTTGGTTAGCCTAAGTGTAACTAAACTAAAAGAATCAAGTGTGAAAAATTATCTATCAAATAATGAGAAAGTCCCAATGTATTCACCTACAAACTAGAACAGACATCTGAGCCAGTATGAGGAATTCAGTCTGCCATAACAGTTTAGCATCTGTGAGAATGCCTCTTACCATAAACAAAAGGTTAAAAGCTTTGCTTTCCCAGCTGCTTCATTTGACACAGATGTCTGAGTAGCCCTATCTACTTAGTTGCATGCTAATGCCACATAAACTGTAGGATTCTGCTTGTCAGGAGAGTTGTTTATTTCTGCAGAATGTTGCACTGAATGGAATTAAGGTTTGAATTAAAACAAATTTGCTAACAGGATTATAGTGTTGTTGCAAGGATTAGTTTAATGGAAGCAAAAGTAAATGAATCTACTTCTGTGTGATTTGAGGGGCATGCAAAGGTCTTATTTGTCCAACAGCAGCCCTTTGCACTTGCCTGTGCCCTCTCTGGCTCCCACAGTTGCAATAGACTGGTTGTACTGATATATTACATGTAGTGAGTATATTCAATCAACGGTGAGTCATGGATTATGTAAAATGTCTTGTGAAACATTTTAGCTCGTATTGGAAATTTATTCTTATTGAGGTCACCATGATAGTAGTCAAAAATTAAATAGAATTCTATAAATTAGAAATAATAGCACTCAGTGCATGTCTTGAATTTTAATTAAATTTGCTCAGTTCTCTATGTGCCTTGTCTTTAGTTTAGGAACTATAGGCTTTGTTCCTCATGTATAGTTTATTTTCATATAAATGATCTTATATTGTTCTTATAATTATCACATGAAACAAATATTTTTGCGATTTCCATTTTATTGAGTAAAAATCAAGACTGACATAAACAGAATGTATCATACCTGAAACTTGGTGTTAGGTGCCGTCAAATATGACTCATAATGACCCTATAAACAAATGATATGAACCTTGTTCTATCCTGCACCATCCTCACACTTTCTGACACATAAGAGCCTATTGTAGCAGTCATTGTGTCAATCCATCTGGTTAAGAGTTTTCCTCTCTTTGCTGACCCTCTATCCTTCCCAACTTCATGTTCTGCAAGGAATAGTCCCTCCAACAACATGTCCAAAGTATGTGAAGCAAAGTCTCATTATTTTTGCCTCCAAATCGAACTCTGGCTGAACCCTCTCCAAGACATAATCTGTTCATTTTCTTGGCCATCCATGGATGCTTAGTGCTCTTCTCCAACACCACAGTTCAAAGGTGTCAACTCTTTTCTGTCATCTCTATTCATTTTATAGCTCTCAGATGCATAGCAAGTAATTGGAAAGACCATGACCTGAATCAGATGCATCTTGGTCTTCAAATTGACAACATTACTCCTCTATAATTTAGAGAAGTCCTTAACTACATACTTTCCCAGTCCAATGCATATCCTTATTTCCTGTCTGCTTACACCAAAGTTGTTTTTTGTCGATCCAAGTATGATGTATCTGAGACTTGAAACTACAAAATCTTTGAAGACTTCATGATGGTAGAAATAGAATCGTGGTTGTTGTTGTTATGTGTACAACAGCCGTAAACTCTTCTCTATCTCTTGCCAAATATATTGTCTCTGACAACCTATTTCCATTACCCCAGTGATGGAATCAATCCATCTCATTGAGGGTCTTCCTTTCTTACTCTGCCCCTCCCCCATCCCAAGCATGACTTCCCTCTCCAAGGACTGATCCCACCTTGCAACCTATCTAAGGTATGTCAGTCAGAGCTTCAGAATACTTGCCTCCAAGGAGCAGTCCAGCTTCACCCTCTCTAGGACAAACTTGTTTGTTCTTCTAGCAGTCCATAGTATATTCAACACTTTTCTCCAGCACCAAAGCTCAAAGGCATCAATTCTCCTTCTATCATCCCTAATCATTGTCCAGCTTTCTGAATGCATAGCAAGTAATGGTAAAGACCATGGCCTGTATCAAGTGCACCTTAGTCTCCAGACTGACATTGCTGCTCCTCAGTACCTTGGAGAAGACTCTGACAGTAGACTTTCCCAATGCAATTCATCATTTCATTTCATGGCTGCTGGTACCTAGAGTGTCGATTGTAGAGCCAAGCAAACTGAAGCTGTCAATAATCTCAAGGCTGTGACCTGTCCAAAGCAGATTTCCAGGTCTTTCTCAGGACTCTATGATTAATAAATAACTTCATGGACCCATTATAAAAAACAAGAAAAAATTAGAACAATGCAAAATATGAAAATAAAATCTGTTACCATTTGCTCGATTCTAATCCATTGTTTGCTGTCATTGTTATGTGCCATCAAGTTGCCTGCAAATCATAGCGACTATACATACAACAGCTCTGAAGCCTGCCCTCTCTTGAGCCAGGTTCACTGTCTCTAATTCACCTACCCTCATTACTTCTACTGTCTCTAATTCACCTACCCTCATTACTCCTGTTACTGTGTCAGAGAAGGACTTCATGCTTAGAAGGAAGGAGTAGAGGAAAACCTTGGATGAGATGTGTTGACAGTTTTTTTTTTGGCCACATCTCCTAAAGCATATGAGATGGAGCTTCAAAATCCTAGCCTCCAAGGAGGAACTTGGTTTCATCCTCTCTGAGACAGATCTGTTTGTTCTGTTGATAATCCATGCTCAGTACTCTTCTTGAGCACCAAAACTCAAAGGCATAAATTCTTCCTTCTTTCTGTCATCCTTAGTCATTGTCGAGCTCTCTGATGCATAGCAAGTAATTGCAAATCAGGTGCACCTTACTTAATCTGCAGGCTGACCACTTTGTTTCTCAGTACTCTGCAGAGATACCTGACCACAGATTTACCAAGTGAAATTCATCTTTTGATTTCCAAACTGTTGGTGACAAGAATGTTGATTGTGGAGCCAAGGAAGCTGAAATAATTAACAATCTCAATCTCTTCTCCATCTATCATGGTGCTGCCACCTGGCCTGGTGGTGAGAATCTTTGTTTTCTTGAGTTTGAGCTTTAATTCATATTAAAGACTATAGTACTTGACTTTACTCAGTTCCTTCACAGATTTGGCAAGCTATGATGTGCCATCTACATAACATGAATTGTTGATGAGTCTTCCTCCAATCTTGATGCCACATTCCCCCTCATAAAGTTCAGCCTGTCAAATTATCTGTTCCACATTTAGATTAGAAAAAAATGTGGAGATCAGATAGACATTATGCCTTTTGTGTCTTATTTAACTCTTATTTGGCAATCTATGAATCTTTCATTACTATTTACTATTTCATAGCATCTCATTGCATTCATCTATCATATTTTCTGCATTCACTCATCTATTGATAAGAGTTATAGGCCAATTCCATTTCCAAGAGGACCAATCTAAAGGAAAATAAGTCTAAGTGAAAGAGCTGAAGAGACAGTTTCAAAGGACCAATCTAGAGGAAAATATGTCTAAGTGAAAGAGCTGAAGAGACATTATAAAAGGGCAACTCGGGAGAACAAAGAAAAGTATTATAATGGGATGTGCAGAAAGCTGGAATTAGAGAATAAAAAAGGGAAGGACTTGCTCTGCATTTTTCAAGCCAAAAGAACTGGAAAACAAATTTAAGCTTCATGTTGCAGTTTAGAAAGGTGCTATAGGCAATATATTGAATG
>NW_006400051.1:764944-765526 GCF_000299155.1 Elephantulus edwardii | reverse complement strand
GATGTCAGATGAATCCTGGCTGAAAGGCAGAACAGAAGAATGTTTATTTGTGCTTTATGGACTACACAAAGCTGTATAACTGTGTGGATTATGAGAATTGTGGCTGACATTGAGAAGAATGGGAATCACAGAATACTTGATTGTGCTCATGTAGAACCTATACCTGAATCAGGAGGCTGTTGTATGAACAGAGCAGGGGAGCACTGAATGTTTTGGAATTGAGAGAAGAGTTTGTCAGGGTGGTGTTCTACCTCCATACTTTGTTCATTTCTATATTCTGAGCGAATTATCTGAGAAGTGAAACTATGAAAAAGAATGTGGCATCAGGATTGGAGGGAGACTCATCAGTAACATACATTATGCAGATGACACAACCTTACTTGCTGAAAGTGAGGAGAACTTGAAACACTTGTTGCAGAAGATCAAGAAATGCAACCTTCAGTATGGATTGCACCTAAATATCATGAAAACATCCACATCATAGAGAGAGATCTATTGGCCTAGTGGATAGAAACTTATGTTACCAAGCCAAAGGTAGGTGATTTTAACCCGTGGCCCTCAGGCCTGGTTTTAATTTCTTTT
>NW_006400051.1:753804-764829 GCF_000299155.1 Elephantulus edwardii | reverse complement strand
AGGAGTCTTCTATGACTCAACACACTTAAAAGAGATATAGATACAGATACAGATGATAGAGATATATAGATATAGGTATAGGTATAGATCTAGATCTAGATGATAGAGATAGAGGAAATGAGAGAGAGAGAGAGAGGATATAGAGATGCATGATTAATATATGAAGAAATGCTGAAGTAAGAGATGTTGTTGTTGTTGTTAAGTGTTGTCGAGTCACAGGCGACTCATACCGACCCTATGAAGGAGAATCCTCGGCGCTTGGGTGCCTTTCATCCTCTCTCCAGGTTCATAGGGTTTCCAGAGGCAAGCTATTATGGAAGTGGATGCCACTCCTCCTTCCACGAAGTAAGAGATATGAACAGAAATTTTCAAAGGTCATCCTGAGAAGACAGAGTATTACAACAATATGTACAGTGGATTTTGAAAAAAACAAAAGGAGAGCACATGCTTGATATTTCTCAAGTTGAAGAAATTAAAGAACGATTGAACCCTCTATTGTAATATTAAACATTCTAGGAAGAATGCATGGTTATTGAATAATGCAGGAAGTATCAGAAGATGATGGAAGAAATGCACAGTCACTGTACAGAAAAGAATTGGTACACACTGAACCATATCAGTGAAGTAGTATATGACCAAGAAGTAATAAAGGAAAAATTGCAAGCTGTGTTGAAGGCATTGACAAAGGATAAAATCCTAGGAGTTGATGGAATAACAATTGATAGGTTTCAACAACAGAAGCATCTATGGATGTGCTTTCTAGTCTATGCGAGGAAATTTGGAAGACTCACTGGAAGAGATTAATATGTGATCTCATTCCAAAAATAACCCAAAACAATACAGAAATTATTCAACGATATCATTAATATCACAAGCAAGCAAAATCTTCCTGAAAAGTATTTAAAAGTGGCTTGTACAATGTATTGAAAAGAAATACCAGCAATTCAAGTTAGATTCAGAGATGATAACAGAATGAGGATTATTATTGTTTTTATTGTTGTTGTTGCTGTTGTTAAGTGTTGTTGAGCCTTCGATGACTCATAGTGACCCTATAAATGAAAGACCTAAACAATTGTATAACTTTTATCATTTTTCCAATTTCATAGAGTTTCCAGAAGCAAGCTATTTCAGAAGTGGATTCCACTCCTACTTCCAAGCTTGTTTTCTTTGCTTTTTTTTTTTTAAATTTTGTTTTGTTTTGTTTTTTCCCAAAGCTTGTTTTAATTGGAGAGCTCCACCAAACACTGTCCACCATGAGCAACCATTATCACATTTGATATATCAGTATCACAGTGTTCAGCATAACAGCAACCATGAGTTACCTCTGTAGAGCAAATGGACAGAACAGTGCTATATACCACTTAGAAGAATGTTTGACTAAAAACAATTAAAATCATGCCTGAGGGCCATAGATTAAAATCACCCATCTTTGACTTGGTAGCATAACTTTCTATCCAAGAGACCCACAGAGCTCTCTTTATGTTGGTGGTTTTGTTGTTAAGTGTCGTTTCATTGTGTGAATGTACCACAATTTCTTTAACCATCTCTCCATTTATAAAAATTTGGGTTGTTCTTACTTCTTTTATATTATAAGCATGCTGTCATAAACATTAGGATAGTCATATCTGTTCATGTAACAAATATTATTTCCTTAGAAAATATACTTTGTAAGGGGGTTATGGGGGGATTGTATACCAATGAAGGAATTTTCCTTTTACTTTTCAAAGAGAAGAATGAACGGGGGGGGGGGGGGGGGCGAGAAGAAAAGTGCGACAATGAATGAAGGGAAATCCAAAATCTCTGTAAATGTTCATTGAAATTAGTGATAAAAAATATACTTGGTAGTTGGATTGCTGTATTTTTTAATTATTATTAAATTTTACTAGTTTCAATGAACATTCACAGGGATTCTGGGCTTTCACTCCTTCATTGCCGCACCATTCTCTCCACCCTCCTCCCCAGTTTGTTCTTCTTCCCTGCCATCCTAATGTCTGTTTTAATTGTCCAATTGCCACAGTGCTTTGTCAAAGTCAGTTCTGATTAATCTCCTTTGTCGGTATTAAATGACTTTCCAGTTCCCAACTTGTAGGGAATTGTCAACTGATCTCCATAGCCATTGCACCATTTTGTTTTCTCACAAATTGCATATAAAATTTCTAATCTCTATGCTTTCAACAGTATTTAAATAATGTCTTGAAACCTCTGTATTTGCTGGAGTGAGCTGGCATCTCACTGTTGTTTTAGTTAGAATCTCTCTCTCTCTCTTTTTTTTTAATCTTCAGAATTTCTGCCTCCAAGGAGCAACCTGTTTTTTTCTCCTTCTTCTTTTTTTCATTAACTTTAATGAAAAATTAGAAAGACTTTGGATTTCCATTCATTCACTGTTGCACTTTTCTCCCTGCCTGCCTTCCCCTCCCCCCCAGTACACTCTTCTCTTTGAAAAGTAAAAGAAAAGTTTCCCCATTGTTTTACAATCCCTCCCCCCAGGTCCACTTCACTGTGCAGCCTTCATTCTGAACTCTTGTCATGACAATAATACCTAATCACATATCCCTTTTAAACCGTTTTCTCCCTCATCTGTTTCAATGTAGTATACATTATTTATTCCAGTACACATTATTTATTAGTTTGAATCTTTATATTAGTGAATAATCTTGGCCATTACTTTATGAGTTTATTGTCCATTTGAATGTCTTCTTTTGTGAGATGTGTGCTTGTATCTTTTGTCCATTTTGTGACTAGGTTGATTAGTTTTTTTCTTTTAAAAACGTTGGAGGTTTCTATTAGTTTTAGAGATCGTGGTCAGATATATTGTTAGGAATTTTTTTTTTCTAATCTGTATGTTCTCTTTTATTTATTCTAGAGAATTCTTTTTAATCACATAAAGGTTTTTTTTTTGTTTGTTTGTATCATTGCTTTTGGTTTATTTGTTTCTTTGTGTTGTTGTTCTTGTTATGTGACATTGAGGCTTGCGACTCATAGAGACCCTAGGTACAAGAGCCATAAACTCTGCTCTATCCTGTGCCAATTGCACTGTCTTCAATACACCCATCCCGATTATCCCTGTCACTGAATCAATCCACCTCATAGAGGGCCTTCCCATCCTGAGCTGTCCCTCCAACCTCCCAAGAATGATGGCGCTCTCCAAGGACCTGTCCCTCCTTACAACATGTCCAAAGTATGTAAGACGAAGCCTCAGAATCCTTGTCTCCAAGGAGGAGCCCAATTGAACCCTCTCTAGGACAAACCTGTTTGTTTTCTTAGCAGTCCATGATACATTCAGTACTTTTCTCCAGCACCACAGCTAAAGGCATCAATTCTCCTTCTATCCTCCCTAGTCATTCTCCAACTCTCTGATGCATAACAAGGTATTGCAAAGACCATGGCCTGTATCAGATGCACCTTAGTCTCCAGAGTGACACCATTGCTCATCAGTACTTTGGAGAGGTCCCTAACTGCGGCCTTTCCAATTGTAATGTCTTTTAATTTCCTGGCTGCTGGTGCCAAGAGTATTGACTGTGGAGCTAAGCAAACTAACGCTGTGAACAATCTCAATCTCTTTACCATCCATCCTGATGTTGACAATTGTTCGTTCCAGAGGTAAGACTCTTTGTCTTCTTGACATTGAGCCTCAATCCATATTGAAGGCTATAGTCCTTGACCCTCTGCAGCAAGTGCTTCAGGTCTTCCTTAGCTTCAGCAAGCAGTGTTGTGTCATCTGTATAATGCATATTGTTGATAGACCTTCACCAATCCTGACCCCACATTTCTCCTCATAGAGCCCAGCCTCCCAGACAATCTGTTCTGCGTACAGGTTGAAAAGGTATGGAGACAGGACACATCCCTGGCATATGCCCTTTCCAATTTTGAACCATGCAGTGTTTCCTTGCTCTGTTCTGACATTTGCCTGTTGGTCCAATATAGGTTTCATATTAGCATGATCAAGTGTTCTGGGATTCCCATTCTTCTCAGAGTCAGCCGTAGTTTGTTATGATCCACACAGTCAAACACCTTTGCATAGTCAATGAAACACAGATATACATCTTTCTGGTATTCCCTGCTTTCAGCTAAAATCCATATAACATCAGCTACAATGTCCCTGGTACCACGACCCCTTCTAAACTCAGCCTGGACTTCTGGTAGTTCTCTACTGGTGTGCTGTTCCAGTCATATTTCGATGACCTTCAGTAGAATCTTGCTTGCATATGAAATTAATGATATTGTTCTATCGTTTCCACACTTTGTTAGGTCACCCTTCTTTGGGATGGGAACAAATGTAGATCTCTTCCAGTCAGTTGGCCAAGTGGTTGTTCTCCAGATTTCTCGGCACAACTTGGTGAGCACGTCCAGGGCAACATCTGTTAGCTGAAATATGCCAATTGGTATACCATCTATTCCGGGGGCCTTATTTTTTATATTTCCTTCAAAGCAGCCTGAACGTCTTCCTTCATCACCATAGACTCTTGCTCATATGTTGTTTCATTAAATTCTTCTGTGTCTGCCAATTCCTTTTGATAGAGTGACTCAGTATATTCTTTTAATCTTCTTTTAATACTTCCTAGATCATTTCATATTCTGCCTAGAGCATCCTTGATTATAGCATTTCTCAAGGCACATGTTTTCAATCCATCAGTTGCTCCACGGAAGAATGAGCAATCTCCTCCTAGATGATTATCTGCCCCTGAAATCTTGCTGGAGAGTCAGCTATGATCAGTTCTAACTTGATCATACACAAAAATGAATCATCTCATTTATCTTCTGTTGATTGTGTATCACTTATATTTTATATTCTATTTAAACCGTAATTGAGGACTCCTAAATTCATCCAAATTATTTTTCTTTGAAGACCTTTCTAGTTTTAATTTTTTTCCAAAGTCCTTGATTCATCTTGAGTTAGTATTTGCATATAATGCCAAATGTGGGTAATCTTTCAATTTTTTTACAGGTAGTCAATTTTGCCAGTACTATATATTAAAGAGACTATATTTTCCCACTTGTAGATATTTATCTTTTGGTAGAAAATCAGCTGTATACAGGTCAATTTTATTCTATTTTTTAATGTATATGTCATTGTACCAGTACGAAATTGTTCTGTTTACTGTGACTGAGCAGCAGGTTTTGAAGTCAGGGACTGTGAGGCCTCCTACATTGTTTCTTCTACAGTATTTCTGTGTTTATTCAAAGTATTTTTTTCTTTCATTTAAATTGGTGAGTGTTTTTCCTTACATTAAAAAAAACCCGCAAAGAAAACAAAACAAAATTCTGGTGACTAAGTAGGGTTTGATTTGTAGTTATAGATTGCTTTTTGAAATATTGCCTATTTCACGGTATTAAATTTTCTGATCCAAGGACATGGTTAATTCTTCACTTACGTAGATTAATTAGATTTCTTGTAGTAATGTTTTACAGTTTGTTTGTTTTTTTTTTTTTCCTCTGGCTATATTTATTCCTAAATATCTCATCAAATGAAAAATTATTACAAATAGCATTGTTTTCCTTATTTTCTTCTCAGAGTCATTTTATTCATGATTGTAGAAGAATCCAATTTTTGTATTCTGATCTTGTACCCTAACATTTTACTGAATTGGTTAATTAGAAACAGTAATTTTCTTGTTGACTTTTTGTTATTTTCTCTTTATGCAATCATATTATCTTCAAATAGAAAGAGTTTTGCCTCCTTTTAGAAAATATGGATGTCTTTTATTTCCTTTGTTTGCCTTGTTGCTCTAACTTACACTTCAAAAACAAAAGATAGCCCTGATGGACTGGCAGCCCTGACAGACTGGTGGCCCTGACAGACCACCAGCCCTATACAATAAGACACAAAAGCAAGATGGACAGCTAGAGGATGCCGGCAGAGAGCAAAGGTAAGCAGGGGAGAGCAGCATGACGTAGGTGAAGAGCAACTCAGGCAGTCTGCTATGCTGAGGACAGGTGATTTGGCAATTTAACATCTGTGAACAGACCACCAAAACTGAACTGCCAGTTGCCCCAAGCCCAGCCACTCTCCCCCTTCCCCAGTGGTGGTGCCACAGCCTGGTGCTCCACCACCCCCACCCCTACCATAGCCCCATGTCCTTGCCTATTCTCCCCTCTTCCGTGGTGGCACCACAGCATCTCACCCCTGATCCCACCACAGCTCAGTGCCCCCTGGGACACCCTAGGACGACTAGACAGTCCTTCACACCACACAGAGACTAACCAACATGGCCAGGAGTGGACAGTAGGAGTTTGAATCAGAACTTTTGTTGGAACAAATCCTTTTGGAATGATAGGAACACAAAGCCACGCAGTGAATCCAACCATCACTCAAAGCCACTAGCCAAGCTACTATGGGACTGATCTGGCAGGAGAAAGGCTGGTAGTGTCCTGACTGGGTTTCCTTGGGCACTGCTGATTGTATGGGAGAGCACCCAAGGGCGAGCCCACTGGTGGGAATTTGCCTGAACTCCCTTGGGCATGCTGACTGCCCAGGAGTGAATAGGCCAGTAGTAATTTGTCTGAACTTTTGTGGACACTGCAGACCAGCCAGAGGCTAGTGGATCGGTGGGAATTTGACTTTGATTTCTCTGGTCTGGTTGGACCCAGGATTCTGCTTGAGCAAGGGCTGCTGTGCAAGGACATCTGCGTAAGTGACACTGAGCAGGCCCCACTGAGTGAAAAATCACTAGGTGGGAGGTGGATAGATGGAATTTGAGTAGGGACCGCAATAGTGAGCACACACAGACAGCTGAGGTCTGAGTGAGGTCCCCCAAATTATTGACTTACCCCTGTGATCACCCCAACTCAGTGCCTGACTCACCCCATTTGGCTCCACATATGGTCAATCAAATTGCCTTTAATCTGGAGCACCTTGACCTGTCTTACCAACAAGAGGCTGCTCTCACAGGCTCTGAACTGACATTTCCTTGGAATCAGAAGTTCAGGAAAAATGTAAGTGCCCAACTAATCTTGAGAGCATTGTCTTCATATCAGGAACATATCAATGTCTTGAAGAAAGCAAGCTATTTCATACACTACACAAATGCAAAGCAAGATGTCATCCCCAAGGGTGACACAATATCAGTGGATTTCCTGACACCAAAAAGTCTGAAGAAACTTTCTGACATGGAATTTAAAACAATGATTGAATATTTTCAATGGATAAAACACAAACTTGAAGAATTACAGGATACTACAAGCAAAACCCAGTAGGAGATAAAAACAAACAGACAAACAAACACCAATCCAGAACAATGTATAGAAAACAAACGAGGCATTAGCAGCACTGGAAAAACAAGACACCACTATTCAAAATATGAAGGCCAATGTTTCAGATATTGTCAAAATTATGGAGTAACACAGGAGCAGAGTTGAAGAGATGAAACACAGAACCAGTGAAATAGAAGACAGAAGTGTCACCACTGATCTGCTAGAGCAAAAAGCAGACTCAAAAAGGAAGGAAAAGGAAGAAAACCTCTAAGAGTAATGTGGGAGAACATCAAGTGAAATTTCACCTGCATCATTGGAATCCAAGAACAGGAAGAAGCAAGTAAAGGTACTGACATTATGGAAGAATTACTAGAGGAAAACTGCCCACGTGTAATGAAGAATGGGAGAATATACACACACACACAAGAAGCTCAGCAAACACCATATAGACCCCAAAAGAAAAACACCAAGGCATATCATATTTAAATTTGCCAGAACCAACGATAAGGAGAGAATCTTTAAGGCAGCAAGGGAAAAACAATGAGTAACTTATAAAGCAGAGCAGATAAAATAAAGTGGTGATTTCTCAGCAGAAACCAGACAAGCAAGAAGAGAGTGGAAGGACATATATCAAACACTCCAAGAACACAACTGGACATATATCAAACACTCCAAGAACACAACTGGCAACCAAGAATATTATACCCAGTAAAATTATTCATCAAATATGTAGGAGGGATCAAGATATTCCCAGAAAATCAGAACCTAAGAGAGTGTGTAAAAACAAGACCAACGTTGCAGGAAAGACTCAGAGATGTCCTTCTTACAGAGGTGCCACAGAAAGCAACATGGACCAAAGTAATGAACAACACCAAAAAGAACTCAACACAATGATAGCAATAAAACCTTGCTTCTCAATAAACACACTGAATGGGAATGTTTGAAATGCACCACTGAAAAGAAAATGAGTAGCAGATTGGATAAAACCCCCAAAATCCATCAATATTTTGTCAACAAAAGACACACCTGAAAAATGAAGATAAAGAAAGACTAAAAGTAAAAGGGGAGGGGGGAAATATACCAAGCAAATGGCAGCCAGAAAAAAGCAGGAGTAGGGATATTAATCTCTGACAAAACAAATGTCAATATAAAACCATTACAAAGGAAAAGGAAGGTCATTACATAATGTTAAAAGGGTCAATAGAACAAGAGGACATAATAATAAATATCTACCCATCAAATGAAAGAACTGCAAAATAAATAAAACAAACTTTAACAAAACTGAAAAGGGAAATAGACAACACTACTATAATACTTGGAGACTTCAATACACTCCTCTCAAGAAAAGATAGAACTACCATAAAGAAACTCATCAAAGATACTCATCAAAGGTACTGAGAAATTAAACCACACAATAAGTTAACTTGACCTCACTGATATTTATAGGCTAACGCACCCCTCAAAAGCGCAGTATACATTCTTCTCCAATGTGCATGGAACGTTCTCCAGAATAGATGACATTCTAGATCACAAGACAAGAGTAAATAAACTAAAAAACACGCAAATAATACAAAGCATCTTTTTAGACCATAATGTTACAAAATTAGAAATTAATAACAAGAAGATAAAGGAGAAAATAACATATATTCGGAAGCTGAACAACATCTTGCTTGAACATGACTGGGTACTAGAAGAAATAAAAAATGAAATTAGTTTCTTGAAACAAATGACAAAGAAAATACCACTTACCAAAACCTCTGGGAAATACCCAAAGCAGTAATCAGAGGTCAATTTGTAGCAACAAGCAAAAACATCAAAAGGCAGGGGGAAAAAAGGACTATTGACTCTCCAACCCAACATCCCCAGCAAATTAGAAAAGAACAGCAAGAAAATCCAAAACCCTATAAACCCCCCTGAAATTATAAAAATCAGAGCAGAAATAAATAGAAAACCAGAAAACAGTTGAAACTATCAACAAAACTAGGAATTGGTTCTTTGAAAAGATCCGTAAAATAGACAAACCACTAGCATAACTCACAAAAGAAAAGTAGAAGACAAAAATAATCCAAGTAAGAGATGAATCAGGAAATATCACAACAGAACCAACTAAAATAAAAAAAAGTAACATTAGAGTACTATGAAAAACTATACTCCAACACATATGAAAACCTAGAGGAAATAGACAAATACTTAGAAATGCACAGCCTACCTAAAATGACAAAAACAAAAATTGAACATCTGAACAGACCCATTAAAAAAGAAGAAATTGAAAAGGTAATACAACAACTTCCAACCAAAAAAGCGCTGGACCAGATGGTTTTACAAGTGAATTTTATCAAAAATTCAGAGAATAACTGTCACCATATCATCATAAAGTATTTCAGAAAATAGAAAAAGATGAAATTCTTCCAGACTCATTCTATGAAGCAAGCATATCCTTGATACCAAAGCCAGGAAAGGATACCACCAAAATAGAAAACTATAGGCCAATATCTCTTATGAACATAGTTGTAAAAATCCTGAATAAAATACTGGCCAATAGAATCCAACAATACATTAAAGAAATAATTCACCATGACCACATGGGATTCATAACAGGTATGCAAAAATGGTTCAACATAAGAATAAAAAATAATGTAATTCATCACATTAACAAAGCAAAGATCAAGAACCACGTGATCCTAAAACTTGATGCAGAAAAAGGCCTTTGAGAAAATCTAACATGCTTTCCTGATTACAACAGTCAACAAAATAGTATTGGAGGGGAACTTTTTCAACATAGTAAAAAATATTCATGAAAATCTGAGAGCCATCATTGTTCTCAATGGAGAGAGGTTAAAGGCATTCCCTTTAAGAACAGGAACTAGACAAGAATGCCCACTATCATCTCTCTTATTCAATATTGAATTGAAAGTCTTGGTGATAGCAATAAAATGAGAAGGAAATAAGAGGTATAAAAAGTGGCAAAGAGGATAAAAAGTTATCTCTCTATGCAGATAATATGCTAGTACACTTAGAAAACCTTAAAGACTCAGCAAGAAAACTATTGGACATAGTTGACAAATTCAGCAAAGTAGCAGGATACAAGATCAACATACAAAAATCAGTTGGATTTCTCTGCAGTGACAAAAAGAATACAGAGCTGGATCTAAGAAAAACAATACCATTGACAATAGCTAATCACAAGATTAAATACTTGGGAGTAAATCTAACCAGAAGTACAAAGAATTTATTCAAAGAAAATTACAAAACATTGCTATAAGAGACAAAAAGACACCTAGAGAAGTGGAAGAATATCCTTTGCTCATTGATAGAAAGACTCAATATTGTGAAAATGGCAATAATATCAAATGCATTTCACACGTTCAATGCAATCCCAATACAAATACCAATTCCATTCTTCAACAAGATGAAAAAGGCAATCTCCAGGTTCATTTGGAATGGAAAAAAGCCCCAAATAAGCAAAGCACTCCTTAAAAATAGGAAAAAAAGGTAGGATGCCTCTTACTATCTGATTTCAAATCCTACTACATTACCATGGTTGTTAAGACAGCATGGTACTGGTACAGTTACAGACACATAGATCAATCTAATAGAATTGAGAACACAGAAATCAGCCTATCTACGTATGGTCAACTGAATTTTGACAAGGAGATGAATCAGTTAAGTGGGGAAATGACAGCCTTTTTAACAAATGGTGTTGGCAAAATTGGAAAAGTATCTGCAAAAGACTCAAGCAAGATCCACACCTCACTCCATATACAAAAACCAAAGCCAGGTGGGTTATGGAACTAGGAACCAAAACCAAGGACTGCAAACTTCATTAAAGAAAAA
>NW_006400051.1:750813-752989 GCF_000299155.1 Elephantulus edwardii | reverse complement strand
ATGGGTGAGCCTGGAGGACATTATGCTAAGTAAAATAACTCAGTCACAAAAGGACAAATACTGTATGGTGCCACTACTGTAAAATATGACTGACATTGGGGTTGTAGGTAGACTGAGAAAGATGGGATAAATAAGGTATACTGCTTTGAAGCAGATGAGGGAGAAAACCATTTAAAGAGATACTTGATTAGGTATTTTTGTCATGACAGGAGCCCAGAATAATGGCTGCATAGTGGAGTGGCTCTGGGGGGAGGTATTGTAAAAAATGAAAGAATTTTTCTTTTACTTTTCAAAGAGAAGAGTGTACTCTTGGGGGGGGGTTGGGAGGGGAGAAAAGTGCAACAGTGAATGAATGGCAATCCAAAGTCTCTGTAAATTTTCATTGAAATTAATAATTAAAAAATAGAAGGAAGAAAAGAAAACTACAGAACATTTCTGGAAGACAAAGTAAAAGACCAAAAGAAATGGAAGATCATTCCCTATTCATAGGGACCTCTGGTGGCATAGTGTCAAAAAACTCCACGGCAATACTGAAGGTGCACATTTCGAACCCACCAGTTTCTCCATGGAAAAAGGATAAACAATCTCCTCCCGTGTGATTTCCTGCTTCTGAAAACCCCCTGGAGGGTCAACTATGGCCCATAGTTTTCTATTTTGGTGGTGTCCTGGCAGATTTTCAAAGTAGTTAATTGCATGAGAGGAAATTGTCCATTCTTCTCCTGAGGAGCAGAAACTCATGGATTCAAATCATGTGCCTTCAGCATTACAACACAACTTCTTGCCAACAGGCCACCAGTGCTCCTTGATGATGTCAATAGAGTAAAAAATTCTATATGCTGAAATATACTTGGATGAAAGATTACTCAAGTGTACATATAGATCCCCATTTCAGGGACAATATTCTTGCCTTATAATCTACAGGCAAGAGAGAGTTGAAGTCTCTCCCTCTGACTGTCATTGGCCCATCTGTGATAGGTGCTGTCCTCTCTAGTCCTTGCAAGTCCTTGGTGGGATTTGCCAGGGCTCTTCATCAGACATGGATAAACTCTTACATGTGGGTCTTCATGGGTTCTGGGCTGGTACTTACCAGGCTTTTTTTTTTTTCCTTCATCATGCACTTAGCTGGGGTCCTCACAGGCACATGAGAGGAATTTGCCACAGATTTTTTTGTGTGTGTGTTGGTTTTTGTGGGGTTTTTTTGTTTGTTTGTTTATTTTATTTTTTTTTAGAAAATATAAAATATTTGCTTCAGAAAATCAAGAGATCAGGGACTGTAGCTTTCAGTATGGATTTAAGCTCAACATCAAGAAAAAATAGATTCTCATCAGTGGGCCAATTGACAGCTTCATTATAGATGGAGAAGATATTGAGGTTGTTACTAGTTTTAGTTTGCTTGTATCCACAATCAACACTCTCGGTACCACTAGCCAGGAAATCAAAAGACTAATTGCACTGAGGAAATCTGCTGTCAGAGATCTCTCCAGAGTACTGATGAGAAACTGTGTCAGTCTAGAAACTAAGGCGTGCCTGAATCCAAGCCATGGTTTTCTCAATTACTTGCTATGCATCAGATAGCTGAAAAAATGATAAGGATGATAGAAGAAAAATCGATGCCTATGAGTTGTAGTGCTGGAGAAGACTATCAAACAGTATCCTCATGGACTGCCAAGAGAACAAATTGATCTGTCTTGAGGAGGGTTAAATGAAACTATTCCTTGAAGGTAAAAATTTTGAAGTTCTATCTCACATACTTTGGGCATGGGACCAGGAGGGACCAGTCCCTGAAGAAGGACATGTGCTTTGACAGTGCAGCAGAGGAATACCTCACGTGAAATGGATTAACAAAGTATCTGAAGTAATGGGTATAGATCTGTCAGACACAGTGAGATTTACTTTGGATATGGCAGATTTCAGTGGTATTGTATATAGGGTAGATATGAGTTTTGACTGATGTCTTTTTTTTTTTACTTTTTTGTCTTTTTTTTTGGGGGGGAAACATATTGGGGGTATAAGGAGGTGAGGGTTGGGGGCAGAAAGGTGAGGATGGGCCAGGATGCAGTTGCAGAGCTACACAGTTTGGTCGGATGGGGGAGCAGGTGAAGGAAATGATGAGGGTCCAGAGGGGACCAGATACTACAGAGGAATGACAAGCATTTTCCAATGGTAATTAAACCAA
>NW_006400051.1:743023-749985 GCF_000299155.1 Elephantulus edwardii | reverse complement strand
GCAGAGGGCCAAGGGCAGCCCGCCCCGGGCAGAGGGCTGAGGGCCGTGACGGCTCACCCCGAGCTGGGGGCCGAGGGCAGCCCCCGTCTGATGTCTTTTTAAAAACTAATGGAAGATAGTTTGGCATATTCTCAAAGAATTGAACATAGAAACTCCATATGAGTCAGCTATGAGCCTACTAAGATTTTACCCTAAGGAAATGAGAACTTAGATGCAGAGATTTGTACACCAAGGTTGATCACAGCATTATTCACCATTGCAAGAACATGGAAACAGCCCAAATGTCCAGCCACAATTGAATGGATTGACAAATTGTGAAACATTCACACAGTGGAATATGATACAAAATTTGGGAGTGACAATTTAGAAAAATACTACATAACTGTGCTCAGGCGGTTCATTCATAGGGTCACTATGAGTCGTCTACAACTTGACGGCACCAAACAACAACAAAAACTACATAACTAGAAAGAGACTGGATAGCATTATGCTGAGTGAATTAATGCAGTCTCATAAGGACAAATACTGCATAATACCATTATTGTAAAAATTGAAGGATAACTAGTAAAATACTTATGGGAGCCCAAGAGGAAAAGAAGTGGGAATAGAGGGGGCAGGATGAATAGAAGCAAAACTACAGGATTGCACAGGTTAGTGGGTGGAAAATGCCGAGTGGGGGAGGAAATGGGAAGGATCCAGGTGAAAAGACAGGATAATGATGGGCAAGATCTAATGGTGATTAGTTTTATAAAACATAATGCCTGAGTATTTTTATATGAAACACATATGAAGAATATTGTGAAACACAATGCATATGAACTTTGTAAGAAAACCCATTAAAAATACACAAGAAAAAACCCAAACAACACAACTAATTATGTTTGATCCAAGCTATGGCATTTTACAATTTAATATGCATTTGAAACTTGGAAAATGAATAAGGAAAGCCTAAGAATTTTACATGTATTCTGTGGAAAAGAGTGATGGACTGTCACAAGAATAAGTCAGATGGGATAAATTATGTATACTGCATTGAAACAGATAAGAGAGAGAGAGAGAGAACTGTTTAAAAGGTATACATGATTAGGTATTGTTGTCATGGCATGAGTTCAGAACGAAGGCTGCATTAGTGGAGTGGACTTGGGAGGAGGGATTGTATAACAATGAAAGAATTTTTCTTTTACTTTTCAAAGAGAAGAGTGAACTGGAGGGGGGGCAGGGAGAAAAGTGCAACAATGAATGAATGGAAATTCAAAAACTCTGTAAATTTTCATTAAAATTAATATAATAATGAAAAAATAATGAGTCTTTCTTGAAGCAACTGCAACCATCCTTAAAAGCAAGGATGGTAAAACTTCACATATTTGGAACACGTTATTAGAAGATGCCAATCCATGGGAAAGAGATCATCCTGGGAAAGGTAGATGGTCAGAGAAAGAAAGAAAAACCCTTAACAAGATGGACTAACAACACAGTTATTCTATCAATGAGCTCAAGTATGACAGAATGGGGAAACCATAGGTTCTCTATGGGTTATAATTGATTCATCAACACCTAACAGCAATCACAGTTCTCATTTTTGAACCATATCCCTTCAACAAATGAAGATTCTGAGAACTTTACTTCAACTAAATAATTAAAGTTTACTCTGCATTGACAGGAAAAATTTCCAGTCATACTTGGAGTGCCTATCAACCAGTTGGGCTGATCTTCCTGCATTGTATCAGACAAAGCTCCACTACAAATCATAAATTTTTCACTTGCCATTCATTTATTTGTTTGTTTGTTTTTATTAGACCATCATATCTTTCTTCTTAATCCATACTAAAACATATCTACTGTGAAGTGACCCTGTTGGTATTTGAAATACTAGTGGTATAAATTTCACTATCAAAGCAATAAATAAGCAATTATAATATGATAAACTAGTAGTTGAATGGTGGTCCAGAATGATAACCATCATGGAAATCCTGTGGGGAAGTTCTAATTATTAATTTGGTGTTTCTATGAGTTAGAATTAATTCAGTGGAGCCACATATTAATTATATTAGCTTAGAGGTAACTCATGGTTGCTGTGATGCTAAACACTGTGACACTCATTTGCTAAATCTAATAATAGTTACCCACCATAGACAGTGTTTGGTGGAGCTTCCCAATTAAAACAAGCTTGGAAGAGGAGTGGAATTCACTTGTGAAATGGCTTGCTTCCAAAAATTCTATGAACAAGTCTTCTGTTCATAGAGCTGATATTAGTCATCTAAAACTCAATGGGCCTTAATAACAACAATAACAACAATATGGTTCACTTATTCACTCAGTCATTATTGTCCCTCTGTTGAGTTCTGGATTATGTAAATTGCATGGGAGGAGATATTCAGCTTTCTCCTCAAAGGTCACTGGTGGATTTGGACCATCAGAAAAGCAAGCTTTTTGGGTTAAAAGTGGAAATCCTGGCAAATTAGGCCACTATATTAACTGTATATGAAATTTCTACTGAACATTCAATCACAACATATTTTCCATCATGAAAACGTTATTTCAGTAAAAATGATGTTAACTTCAGATAGATGGAATCAGGAAGACTGAATAATAGCAAGATTTAGAATAAACTTTCGTGATCCGTGAGAGTTTGTAAAGATTATGAACTTGTGGTTCGTGTCATAATTTTTTCTGCTAGATAGTAAATGAGTTACAAGAAGTGCCAAGTCAACATTGTCTCAAATGCTTGATTTGCTGTATTATTTTGCTCCATCATTTCTGCCCCTCCTTCCTTCAATTCCCTAGACCCTGTATGTCCGTTGGGTTCAGTAGTTCATTAAAGGTCTCCAAGAGACTCAGACTCTTTAGGACAATGATTTAAATGACTGTAAATATTCAGGCTGCTTTTTCAGAAATTTGTGGACCTTGTAGACTATCAGTGGAAAGCATCTGTCCCCATAAAAGAACAAACAGTGAAGTCCCATTAGCTCATATAAACCTAATGTAAGGTGGAGCTTATATCCCAACCTAATCCTATTTCCTTAATACAATGAATATTTCAACATAAAATAAGCATTTAATCATTGACTAAGAAAGACATTTTGAATGACAAACCTTACATATGACCACAGAATTAGTATTTATTATTTAATTAGTTGTATACTTCTGGATAAATGAACTCTTGACTTATAGATCACCATTAGCAGGTTTTTGGAGGCTGTGAGACACATGGGGAAGACTGTCAATCTTTGTTCCATGGAGCAACTTATGGTTTGAAAGCACAACTCTTTACTCATTAAGTCACCAGAGCTTTCTTTTTAGAGGGAGGGTAAAGGTTTTTGACTGTGTGGATCACAACAAGCTATGGCTGACTCTAAGAAGAATGGGAATCCCAGAACACTTGACCTTGCTAATATGAAACCTATACTTGGACTGAGAGGCAGTCATCAGAACAGAGCAAGGAGACACTACATGGTACCAAATCAAGAAGGGGGTCCATCAGGGAAGTATTTTGTCTCCATACCTTTTCAATCTGTATGCAGAACAGATCATCCGAGATTCTGGTCTGTACAAGGAGGAATGTGGCATCAGGATTGGTGGAAGAGTCATAAACAACTTGCGTTATGCAGATGACACAACCCTCCTTGCTGAAACTAAGGAGGACCTGAGGCGCTTGCTGCAGAAGGTCAAGGACTGCAGCCTTCACTACGGTTTGAAGCTCAACGTTAAGAAAACAAAGATTCTCACCACTGGGCCAATTGGCAGCATCAGTATGGATGGTGAAGAGATTGAGATAGTTAAGTTTTAGTTTACTTGGAGACACAGTCAACACTCTTGGTACCAGTAGCCAGGAAATCAAGAGATGAATTGCATTGGAAAAGTAAGCTGTGAGGGACCTACCTCTCAAGAGTACTGAAGAGCAATGACGTTAGGCTGGAGACTAGGATGTGCCTGATCCAGGCTATAGTCTTCACAATTATGTGCTATGCATTGGAGAGTTGGACAGTGACTAGGGTTGATAGAAAGAGAATTGATGCATTTGAGCTCTGGTTCTGGAGAAGAGTGTTGAATATACCATAGACTGCTAGGAGAACAAACAGGATTGTCCTGGAGAGGGTGAAGCTGGAATGCTCCTTGGAGTCAAGGATTCTGAAGCTTTGTCTGAAATACTTTGGGCATGTTTCAAGGAGGGACTGGTCCTTGGAGTGGGACATCATGTTTGGGAGAGTGGAGGGATGATGCAGGAGAGGAAGACCATCGATAAGATGGATCGCTTCTGTAACATAAGATTTTAAGCTAATTAGGACTTCCAGGGTAATCCAATGTCTCAAAGGTTAGCATTTGTTTAAAAAAATTGTTTTTATTTTGTATTGGTTCACATATGAGATTCACATGCATTGTGTTTCATTCATACACCTTGTATTTCACACATTCCTTGATTCACATTGTGTTTTATATTATCATTCCCATCCATCTATACCCATTATTACTTTATCACTTCAGATCCCCATTGGATCTTTCCTAATTCCTTCCCTATCTCCAACACCACTATTTTGAGTCCACACAAAATTTCCTCAGCATTAAAATCTGGTGACCTATTTCTGCAAAATCAACTGTCGAAATCCTTTTGATTTAGTTAGAATCAACTCCTTAACAATTAGTTTTTATAATAATTAATATGATGGTAAGGAGTTGCACAACCAACCCAAATCCACCATCTGTTCTGTGGGTTAAAGATGGATGATCTCTTCCCTTGTGATTTATTGCTTCTGAGAACCTGCTAAAGAGTCAGCTATAAGTCAGTGCCAACTCTACTTACACTTCTCTCTCTCTCAAAGGTTACTGGTTAGTATAGTGGATATTAGAAATGCATGTCCCTAGAGAAATATTTGGTATTCAATAGATGCAGACCAGCTGAAATATTTTAATACATTCCTTTTTTATTAAGCTGTAGTATGGAAATCTACATCCTTGACTAGAAGTACCTCTTCATTAGAGGTAACATGAGAACTACAACAGACAGGTTTGTGCCCTTCTGCTGGTGAAGATTATTGATTCTTATATTTCAAAAGAGTGCTTCTTACAGGTAATGATGTGAGCTTTGTCTTACATAATTTGGGCATAATTTGATAAGAAGTTTCAGTCCTTGGAAAATGATGTCATACTTCAAAGTGTGAAAGGTCAAAGAAAGAGAAGAAAACATTGGGTAAAGTACTGACACAGAGCTGGATCAATGGGCTCAGTTATTTCAGAGGTGGTAAGCATAGCATAGGATCAGGCAAGGTTTAGGTCTGTTGTTCACAGGGTCACTATGAGTTGTACTTGAAGTGATAGCACCTAAGAACCACAACTTATGTGGTGTGCTTTATAGCACTTTTTTATTTTATTGTTAAATTTAAAGACACGATAAACATGGGTGTGTGTATATCTGCTTGGGTGGCAGTTATGGTTTCTTTGGGGTATATTCCAAGTAGTGGAATTGCTGGAGCAAATGGTATTTCTATTTGCAAATTTTTGAGAAAGCGCCATACTGCCTTCCATAGTGGCTACACCATATTACACTCCCACCAACAGTGAATAAGGGTTCCAGTTTCTCCACAACCTCGCCAGCATTTGTTGTTTGATGTTCTGTTAAATTTTGCTGTTCTTACTGGGGTGAAATGATATAGTTGTTTTGATTTGCCTCTCTCTTAGAGGTAGGGATTTTGAACATTTCTTCATGTGTTTGTTGGCCATCTGAATGTTTTCTTTGGTGAAGTGTCTGTTCATATCCTGTGCCCATTTTTCAATTGGGTTACTTATTTTGTGGTGTTTATAGCACTTTCTGAATTTTTTGGAAATATAGCACCAAGTCTTTCTGCTGAGATATCCCTGAGTTGACTCAAACTTTGCACCACAAACAGAGGTAAGTTCCTCCAAAGTAATAATTTTGATGAAAGATTGAGAGAAATTTTATTTCGATAATTTTAAAAACTTAATCTAAGAAGTTTTCCTTAACTGATATACACTATTGTTGGGGAAAAACCAGATGTACTATTTGGAATCCTACTGAGATAATGTGAATGAAGAAAAGTACAATTACCTTTCTTCACTTTTAATATTTGAGGCATATTTTTCTGTCAGGAAAATTGATGGTCACTTACAATTATAGACATTATTTATGCTTTTATACTAAAACGGGTTGCAATATGAGTTCTCATTATTATAATGAGTCTTTAATCAACTAACACTTGCTATTGTGCTTCATAATTAAATATTAATTATTATGTTTGACTTATGGTTCAGTATTATGAAAATCAATAAAATATTGGACACTTTATACCCACCAGCTGCTTATTATTAAATTGTGAGGGGACTGTTACTTTCCACATATGTTCACCTTAGCATAATCTCCAAATCTTTGAAGTGCATGTCCATGGGCATATTTTAATGAAAAGTACTTATTCACACAGTATTATAGTTGTAAAGAACCACAGGAAATCTAGAGGGGGAAAGCCAGGTAATATTAATGATGCATAGTTTATTATAAATTATTTTACACCAAATAAGCAAAAGTAAAAGTTATGGCACATTTCTATTCTAACTCTTGTGTAAAGGAATATCTCATTTCCCAGACTACCTAGTTAGTTCAAACATTATGTATACAAAGTACATGCTTCAGAAATCTTAACTCTCATGTTTCTTGCTATTGGGATGTCTGAGTTAAAAACCAGACTACATGGGTTTTGTAGTTTACACATGATTTTTCAGTTGCAAATAAGGTAATTAAAGCAAAAATATAAATGGAAAATGTATAGTAGTATGTAAGAGAATCTCATACAGGCAAAAGTAGAGATAAATCCATGCTTCTTGTTGTTGTTGTTGTTGTTGTTGTTATGTGCCATCGAGTCATTTCCGACTCATAGCGACCCTATGCACAACAGCTCTAAACCCTGCTCTATCCTGCGCCAACCTCACCGCCTCTAACACACCCATCCCGATTA
>NW_006400051.1:735596-740938 GCF_000299155.1 Elephantulus edwardii | reverse complement strand
GATATGAACATCAGTGTACAAATCTTTATTTGTGTCTCAGTTCTGTTTTCCTCAGGGCATATTCCTAGCGTTGGAATAGCTGAGTCATATGGAATTTCTAAGTTCAGCTTTTTGAGTAAACACCAAACTACCTTCCAGAGTGGTTGCACCATTTTACAATCCCAATAATAGTGCATGAGAGATGAGAGTTTCAATCTCTCCACATCCTCTCCACCATTTACTGCTTTCTGTCCTGTTCAACTTTTCCACTGCTACTGGAGTGAGATGATATCTTATTGTGGTTTGCTTTGCATCTTTCTTATTATCAGTGATTTAGAGCATTTATTTATGTTTATCTTGTCTATCCAAAAGTCTTCCCTAAATACTATTTCCATGTCTTTTGCCATTGTATAATTAGGGTATCAGCTTTTTCTTGTGGAGGTTCTATATTAATATGTAAACTTTCATGATAAGACCCTTGTCTAATATATCACTGCCAACTGTTTGGGGTTTTTTGGTTGTTTTTGTTGTTTTTCCTTAGTCAGTAGGTTTTCTTTTCACCTTATTGGAAAAAGTTGTTTTTGCACAGAGGGACTTAGTTTTCAGGAGGTTTAATTCATTGGTGTTATCCTCTCCTGGTTGTGCATTTCTGGCTGTATTTTCTAGCCTACGTATACCATAGGTTAGGCATTCTAGAGTTGGTCTCATTTTGTCTCTTATCATTTCTATAATTTGGTGATTTACTTGTAGGTCCCTGATTCAGATGATTTTTTATATGGTGTGAGTTGTGTATCTTGCTTTAGCATTCTGCACGTGGCAGTCCAATTTTGCTAGCACCATTTGCTGAAGATGTTGTTATTTTTCCACTTTATAGTTTTATTTCCTTTTTGAATAGTAGTCAAATTCTTGGCTCTTGTGTCCATTCCATAGGTCTATGTGTATGTCATTACGCCAGTATCATGTTGTTTTAGTTATTAGAGCTGTGTAGTAGGTTTTGAGAATATGCAGTGCTATTCTTCCCACTTAATTTTTGTTTTCTAGAAATCTTTTGGTTATTCAGAGTCTCTTTCCTTTCCAAAGAAACTTACCTACTGCTTTTTTTTCTCTCTAAAAATTATTTTGATATCTGTATTAGGATTAAGTTAAATATATAGATTGCTTTGGGTAAGATTGTCATTTTCACTATATTGAGACTTCAAGAGTCAAGATCAGCAAGCACCCTCACCTGACATCAGCTGGTATGCACAACCTATCCTATTCTCCACTGCAGGTCTGCATTGACTGGACCTTCACCCTCACACACTGGTTTATACTCTTAAGACACCCCTTTTCCTTTCAGGATCCATGCCTGTTATGACCTTGCTCCATCCTGGACTTCCTCAGTCACTGGGGAATAGGGAAATAAGGAGCAAATGGAAGTGGTCAAAGGCCTGAGACATCATTTTGGGTTAGTTGAGGGGGGAGAAAAGTGATAGGGGTGGAGGGAGATGATAGTTCTGAGGGGATGCTTTCCAGGCTTGGAGGGGGGATGGAATCATATCCCATGTGCCTAGGGTGCAGGTGAGACCAACACTGAATCTGTTAGCTGTGTAACCAGGTAGGAACTATTGTGAAAGGTATTGTTTTCCTTAGTTCTGGCTCTGTATTCTTTTTGTCACTGTAGAGAAAGCCAACTGATTTTTGTATGTTGATCTTGTATCCTGCTACTTTGCTGAATTGGTCAACTATGTCCAATAGTTTTCTTGCTGAGTCTTTAGGGTTTTCTAAGTATACTATCATGTCATCAGCATAGAGGGATAATTTTACCTCCTCGTTGCCTAAGATATTGTTTTCATGTTCAGCATCCAAAGCGAGACAGACTAGGAAGAAAAATTGGCCACCCACTTCTGAAATAATAGGCCTTTAAAATCCTCCGTACAATAGTGCACGCTTAGATTAGAGTAGCAGAGATGGAAACAGAGGCTGAGCCCTCAAACTTGTAAACACAAAAGACGAAGAACAGTTACAAGCAGAGACTAGTTATTGGAGCATGAAATGTGAGAAGTACGTAAGTAGAAAAACCAGATATTGTTAAGGAAGAAATAGAACACATAAATATTGACATAATAGACAATGGCAAGTTGAGATGGAGGCATGGCCCAATTTGAATCAAACAGTCATGTGATCTACTACACAGGAGATGAAAAGGTGAAGAAATATGGAATTACATTTGTAGTTAAAAAGACCATTATTTGTAGATCCATAATTGAAATACAATGTTGGGAGTGACAGTATTATATCAATATGCATACAAGGAAGACCTCTTAATACTGATATCACTTAAATTTATGCACTAATAACCAGTTCCAAAGAGGAGGAAATAGAAGACCAACTTTTGCAGTCAGATATCAAACATGCAATTAGGAAGCATTAATAATAATGGGTGGCTGAAATGCAAAACAGGGAACAGGGAAGAAGGGTCAGTAGTAGGAAAACATACTTGATGATAGAAATGTGTCTAGAGATTGAATGATGAATTTTTTCACAATCAATGATTTATTCATTGCAAATACTTTTTATAAGAAACACAAACAGTGGCTATTCACATGGGCCTCAACTGTTGGTCTATACAGGAATCAGATTGATTACATCTGTCAAAAGAATTGTTGGAAAAGCTCAATATCAGTTGTGAAAACTAGGCCAGATGAGGATAATGTAATGGAGTAGTTGATATTACTCACATGCAAGTTCAAGTTGTGGCTAAAGAAAATTAAATCAAATCCCCAAAAACTGAAATTTGAGATTGAGTCTATCCCACTAGAATTTAAAAACAATCTCAGGAACAGGTTTGAGGACTTCAGCACTAAATGAACAAAGACCAGAGCAGCTGTGGGAAGATGTTAAGAATATCATTCATGAAGAATGCAAAAGGTCTTTGCAAAGACAGAGGAAGAAGAAAAGACTTAGATGGATGTCAGAAGAGACTCTGAATAGTGCACTAGAATGCTAAGAAGCCAAAGCAAGAAAAAGATATCAGGATGTTAAAGAGCTGAACAGATGATTTCAAAGGGCAGCTTGGAAACAAAGAACAAAGTATTATCATTAAATGTGCAAAGATGTTTTTCCTGGAAAGGGTGAAACCAAGTTGTTCTGGAAAGGCTAGGATTTTAAAGCTTCATCTCACATATTTTGAGCATCTTGCCTGGAGTGACCAGTCCTTGGAGAAGGACATCATGTTTGGAAACGTGGTGGGAAAGCACAGTGAAGAAGACCATAGATGAGATGGGTTGACTCAGTTACTGAGATATTGAAGTTAGGTGTGTCAGAGACAGAGATACTGTCTCAGGATAGGACAGGATTCAAAGCTATTGCACATAGGGTCACAGGCAATTGAACAACACATAACAACCTCAACATACATGACCACGAAACATTTTTTCCATTTAGTTATGTCTTTTATTGTTTCTCAGAGTAGTGTTTTATAATTTTCATGAAAATGTTGTTTTGTGTCCCTTTTTAGGATCATTTCCAAGAAAACCTTTGATGAGATGGATTGATTCAGTGACTGGGGTAATGGTAATAGGTGTATTGGAGACAGTGAAATTGGCACAAGATGAGAAGGTTTTAGGGCTGTGGTATATAGGGTTGCTATGAGCTGCAGGCAACTCGATGGCATATAACAACAACAACTTCAATTTGCGGTTGACTATTTTAAATGATAAGGAAGTTCTGGTGGCCTAATGGCAAGAAGCTGCACTGAAATCTCAAAGGCACATGGTTCAAGGCCAACAGCTTCTCCATGGGAGAAGGATGGACAATCTCTTCCCTTGCTATTTACTTCCTCTGTGGATTTCCCAATTAAAACAGGTTGGAAGCAGGAGTGGCATCCACTTCCAAAATAAGCTTGCTTCTGGAAACTTTATAAACTTGGATAAAAGATGAAAATTTTGAGTTAAAAACTTCATAAACTTCATAGGGTTGCTATGGGTCCTCTATGGCTCGACAGCACTTAAAAACAACAAAAACACACTGTAGGGTCAGTTAATAGATTGGTTCCAATTCAGTGGTATTCAACATTAACAATTGTAAATGGTACTACTTTCCTGTGTTTTCTTTGTTACTGTATAGGAATTCCACTGAATTTTTTTCATATGTGTAGTTATATAGTATCACTCTACTCAATTGGTCTATTAAGTATAACAGGGGATTTTTATTGAGTTATTAAGGTTTTCTGTTTATTATCATATCAGCTGTATATAGTTACAGCTTTACCACCTTTTTGCTGATCTGATGCTTCTAATTTCCTTATCATATAGCACTAGGAGGAACTTCCATTACAATACTGAATAGGATTGGTGAAAGTTGTGAGTCTTGTCTGTCTTTTGTGATTCTTGTTTGGTTCTTGTGATTCTTGTTATTCTTGGCTCACACAGCCAAAGCCTTTAGTCTTTTCCCATTGAGAATAATGTTGGATCTTGGGTTTTGGTATATATTTTTCACCATGTTGAAGAAATTCCTCTCTATTACCATTTTACTGAGTGTTTCAATCAGAAAGGAGTGTTGAATTTTGTCAAAGGTTTTTTCCTGCATCAATGGAGAGGATTGTGTGGTTCTTGTTCTTTGTTTTGTTAATATGATGAATTAGTTGTTTTTTTCTTATCCTTTAATCATGCTTGCATGGATTTTTATTTTTTTCTCTTTTAGGTAATGTTGGTTTCTATTGGTCAGGATTATGTTAAGAAATTTTATACCTATATTCATAGGAGATACTTGCCTGTAGGGTTTTTTTGGGTTTTTGTTTTGTTTTGTTTTGTTTTTGTTTTTTGTTTTTTTTGTAATGCCTTTGCCTGGGTTTAGCATTAGGGTTATGCTTGCTTCATAAGATGACTCTGGGAGTGTTCTTTCTTTTTCAGTTTTTGAAATATTTTTGAAATAATTTAAGTAGACTTGGTGATTAATCTTCTCTGAATGTTTGCTAGACTTCAGCATGAAACTATCTTGACAAGGACTCTTTTGAAGGACGGTATTTTTATGACTTGTTCAATTTCTTCTGTTGTGATGGGTCTGCCCAAATGTTCTACATCTTTCTATTTCAGTCTGAGTAAGTTGTGAGTTTCAAGGAAATTATCCCTTTCCACTAGGTTTTAAATTTATCAGAGTATAGCTTTTCATAATATTCTGATATTGTAAATTTGATGTAATCTTATTCTGTTATGATGTCACTTTTATAATTTCTTATTTATATATCCTCTCAAATTTACCCATGATTTGTCTATTTTACTGACTCTTCCAAAGAACCAGCTCCTGGTCTTCTTGATGGTTTCAACTGTTTTTCTGTTTTCTATCTCAATTATTTCAGCTCTTGTCCTTATAATTTTCTTTGT
>NW_006400051.1:725672-734410 GCF_000299155.1 Elephantulus edwardii | reverse complement strand
AAAATTTTTTTAAAAATTAAATTTCTATTTTATACTTCTTTACTTACAAAATTTCTGTACATTATTTTTCATACCAAATATTTTCTATTTTCTTTACTCACCCGTCCCTTAACCTATCCATTGTGAGACCCTACCCATCCTTACCCCTCTGCTACCACTCTCCCGCCATTGGATCTTCATGCAAGTTTTACTAGTTATCTGTCTATTTCTATAATAATGATCTTATACAGTATTTGTCTTTATGAGACTGAATTATTTCACTTAGAAAAATGCTCTCCGGTCCTTCCCAAGTTAGGTAATGATTTTCAAAATCATTGTTTCTGCATACTGTGTAGTGTTCCATTCTGTGAATGTACCACAGTTTCTCAATTCATTTGTCTGTGGTTTTTTATTTGGGCTGTTTCCATGTTCTTGCTATGGTGATAATGCTGGCATGAACACTGGAGTACAAATCTCTGTTTGTGCCTCAGTTCTAATTTTCTCAGATATATCCCAAGCAGTGGAATAGCTGGATCATATGGAAGTTTTATGTTAAGTTTTTTGAGGAAATGCTAAATTGCTTCCAGAGTGGTGCCATTTTACAATCATAACAACAGTGTATAAGAGTTCTTACTACTACATATCCTCTCCAACATTTATTACTTCCTGTCCTCTTAAACTTTGCCACTGCTACTGGGGTAAGATGGTATCTCACTGTGGTTTTGATTAGCATCTTTCTTATTGCCAGTGATTTTGAGCATTACTGTAGGTGTCTGTTGATCATCTGAATATCTTTCTCTGTGAAAATGTTTCCATATTTTTTGCCTCATATGTAATTGTCTTATTAAATGTCTTTTTACATCTTGCCACTCTACTAAATTGGCTTATTATTCCTAACAGCTTTGTATTTGTTTTGTACTTTGTGTTTTCTTTGTATACTATGATATCATCTGCATATAGCAACAATTTAATTACCTCTTTGATGATCTGGATGCTTTTTATTCCCCTCTCTTGTCATATTGTCCTAGTAAGTAATTCCAATACAACATTGAGTAGAAGTGGTGACAGTGAGCATCCTTTTCTGGTCTCTGTTATCAAGAAAAAATACTTTTAGTTTTTCTCCCCTGAGAATGATACTGCCTCTAGGTTTTGCACACATACTTTTCACTATGTTGAGGAAATTTCCTTCTGTTCCAGTTTTGCTGAATATCTTAATCAGGGGGAAGTATTGAATTTTGTCAAATCTTTTCTACATCAATTGCTAAAATCATATGATTATTGTTATTTATTTTGTTAATTTGGTGAATTACACTGTTTTTTTGTTTTTTGTTTTGTTTTTTTCATGCTAAACCATCCTTACATACCTGTTATGAATCCCGCTTTGTCGTGATGAGTTATTTTTTATGTGCTTTTAGATTCTATTGGCTAGGATTTTTTTTGAAGGATTTTTGCATCTATATTCATGAGACATATTGGTCTGTAGTTTTCTTTCTTGGTAATATCTTTGGTATTAGGGTTATGCTTGCTTCATAAAATGACTTTGGGTACGTTCCTTCTTTTTCTATTTTCTTTTAAATAATTTAAGTAGAATTTGTGATAGAGCTTCTCTGAATGTTCATTAGAATTCATCTGTGAAGTCATCAGGTCTGGGACTTTTCTTATGAGGAAGTCTTTTTTTTTTACCTACTGTGGTAAACTGAATATAAACTTAATATTAATAATGAACAAAATGCTATATCAGGATATGAGGGAGGAGTAATTCAAGCTAGAATTCACCCTGTGGCACTAAGGCATCCCTTAAGAGTCTACATAATTCTTAGTATTAACTGAATCCCTCCCTCCTGAGATAGCTAGCATAAGGTAAAAAACAGAGAAGAACTCAGCCTTATTTACAAATGACTTCCCCATGAACTTTTGTTTTTATTTACTACTCCTTTGTGATTTTCCTCTGTTTACCTTCCTGATGATTCTCAATAAAAACCCAGAAAGGTATAGCATAGGGCTGCAGTTCTCTTAGCTGTTAGCCCTTAGCCCTCTTCCTTCATGCTTTCTGGCCTGACCCCTGTGCTTGTCTTTTCCCTCAGCTGACAATAGCCTATTCAATTTCTTCTTTTGTGATAAGTCTATTCAAAGTGTTGTACATCTGTCCTTGCTAATCAGGGTAGGACATGAGTTTCAAGAAATTTGTCCATTTCCTCTAGGTTTTCAAATTTATCAGAATAGAGTTTTTCATAGTATTCCAATATTATCAATTTAATTTCATCTGTTTCTGTTATGATGTCATCTCTATCACTTCTTAGTCAAGTTATCTCTGTCTTCCCTTTTTCTTATTTTAATTATATTGTCAATGGTTTATCAATTTTATTGACCTTTTGAAAACCCAGCCCCTGGTCTTATTGATGGTTTCAATTGTTTTTCTGGTTTTTGTTTCATTGATTTTAGCTCTTGCCCTTATAATTTCCTTTCTTCTAGAGGTTATAGGATTAGATTTATTTTCTTTCTCTATTTGAAGAGGATGTTGAGTTAGATCACTATTTTTATTTTGTTCTTCTTTTTTTATGTGTTTGCTATTGCTATCAACTCTCCCATGAGGATTGCTCATAAGCTGTGTCTCAGAGGTGTTGGTATGTTGTAATTTCATTATTATTTTTAAAATATTATTATAAAAATTTTGAGAAACTTTTTATTTTTTATTTCTTATACAATTCCATTGTGTTCTAACAGAGTGTTCTTTAACTTCCATGTTGTTGGTTTTACTCTCTTGTAATTAATTTCTAGTTTTATGGCATTATGGTAAGAAAAGTTATTTTCAATTATTTCAATATATTTTTAATTTGTTGAGGCTTGTCCATGTTCTAATATATGATCATTTCTGGATAAATTAAAATGTGTATTTCACAAGAAAGTGAATTGACTTTCAGCTTGATGAAATACCCTGAATATAGCCACAAAATCATTTTGGCTGATTCTGTAGCTTATATTTTCTGCATTTTATGTTCTACTAACTTATATTTACTATTGTTTTATATTTAATAAACATAGTGAAAGAATTATAAGAAGAAAATAATTAATTTAATTACAAAGCAACTTTTTTATAATGTACTACTGGAGAAAGGGTCTGTAATTGCTAGCTTCTGTAAAAGTTTGGTCCAAAGTCACAGAAAAGCCATGCACAACAGATGGAAATACTATCTGGTATTGTACTGTCCCTATGATTCAAGAAATTTGGAAGACAGTATTAAGTCTATGTTGGAAACGCTAGGACTCCACATACAGCCTAGATCTGGGTTTCCATTTTTTGCTCTCCTAACTCCATAGATTCACACATAACAGAATTTGAGACTACCCTATAATTTTTTTTAATCATGTAATGCCCATTCTCCCAGAACTCCTTTGATTTCATTAACAGACTTTCAGGAAGGGACATTCTATCCCAAGCTAGAGTCAGGCACTTGGGCAAACATCAGCACCATATCAGATCTAGAACAGATCTATCCAGACCTTGGAAATTATTTCATTGTGATAACAGTGTAAACAGAGACATTAAGTCACAAAATTTAGCAGAAGCTAAGTGGGAAGTACCTTTCATCAGCACTGCCTCAGGCAAAAACCTTTCCCTAAAGCTGGTAAATGGGATTTGGACTTACAACCTCCTAAATGTGAGACAGGCAACAGCATGTGAGACCAGTATCAGTGTGTGGAACAATACATCACAGAAGTGACTTGTGAACTAAGCTATCATATCAAGGGTTGGCTGTGGAAGGGAGGACTGAACCAGGTAGGCAGGAATGTAAGTAATGTCAATGTAGCAGGGAAAGGGAAGAGACAAGACAGGTAGTTAGGTCTGAAGTGTTCTAAAACTAAGCATCTAAATTAACAGAGACTAGGAAGAGAGATTGGCTATCCACTTTTGAAATACAACAGGCCTTTGAAAAGCCTATGTACAGTAGAGTACACTTAGAGTAAACTAACAGATACGGCAACTGAGGGTGAGTCCTCAAATCTGGAAACACAAAGGACGAAAAACAATTGTGAGAAGAAACTGATGATTGGAACCTAGAACATGAGAAGCAGGAATATAGGAATTTAGACATTGTTAAGAAAGAAAGAAAACATATAAATTTTATATCAATATAAAATGAGATGGATTAGTATGGGACATTTTTAATCAGACGATCATATAATCTACTATGTTGGGATGGAAAAGTGACAAAAATGGGGTCATGTTCATAGTTGAAAAGGCCATTTTTAGATCCATCTTGATATACAATATTGTGAGTGGCAAGATAATATTCATACATATAGAAAGAAGGCCTTTGATTCACTATGATTCAAATTTATGCCCAACAATCAGAGCTGAAGAGCAAGAAATAGATTATTTCTATGAACTCTTGCAGTAAAAAACTGAACATGTAACCAAGATATACTAATAATAATGGGTGACTGAAATGCAAAAGTTGGGAACCAGGAAGAAGGATCAGTAGTCAGAAAATATGGAGTTGGTGACAGAAATGAGGCTAGGAATAAAATAATAAAATTCTGCATAATCAATGATGTATTCATAGCAAATACCCTCGTATAAGAAACATAAACACAGGCTATACACATGTATTTTACTTAATAGTATGCATAGGAATCAGATCAATTACATCTGTGGAAGGAATCATTAGAGAAGTTCAATATTAGCAGTGAAAACGAGACCAGGTGCTGATTGTGAAACAGACCATCAACGACTCATATGCAAGTTGAAATTAAAGCTAAAGAAGAGTAAATTATATTTACAGGATTTAAAATTTGACCTTTAGTCTATCCTCCCTGAATTTAAAAACCAACTTGGGAATAAGTTTGAGGCCTTGAGCAGTAATGAACGCAGACCAGATGAGCTGTGGGAAGATATCAAGAATATTTTTCACAAATAATTCAAAAGGTCAATACAAGGAAGGAAGAAAAGGAAAAGACCAAAATGGATGTCAAAAGAGACTCTGAATATTTCACTAGATCACTGAGAAGCCAAAGCAAAGGGAAGAAATGTTAAGGAGCTAAACAGAAGATTCCAAAGGCAGCTCAGGAAGACAAGGCAAAGAAATGTCCAAGGAGCTGGAGTTGGTAAGTCAAAAGGACCAAACTTGCTCAGCATTTCTTAAGCTGAAGGAATTAAAGAACAAATTCAAGCCATGAGTTGTAATACTTAAGGATGTTATGGGCAGAATATGAATGATTCAGGAAGCATTAAGAGAAGATAGAAGGGGTATACAGAGTCATTTTACCATTAAGAATTGGCTGACACAGAGTTTCAAGAAACCACACATGATCAAGAGGCAATGGTGAAGAAGCAGGACTTTCAGGCTGCTCTGAAAGACTTGACCAAAAAAAAAAAAATCCAACTCCAGGAATTGATATAGTACCAACTGACATATATTAACAAACAGATGCTGCCCTAGATGAACTCTTCAGGTACACCAAGGAATCTGGAGGACATTTTCCTGGTCAACTGACTGCAAGAGATCCATATTTATTTCCATTCAAAAAAGGTGAAGTATAGAAATTAGTATGGAGGCTAATATGTGAAGTACTGGGATTCTGGAAGGTGAGATATTTTGTGTTGGTTGAGGATCAATTGTGGACTGTTTGGTTTTTTCATTTTGTTCAAAATCCTTTGTGAGCTGATTGTATCTGCTGGATTTAGCTAACAATGAGCTGTTGGCTGGAAGCCACTTGTTTAGAATCAACAAGAACTGGTGGAGGGCATTGGTATTTAACATTCTGTTGGGCCCTCAGGCCTGGTGTTAATTGTGTTCTGACTACTAGTCTTCTAAGTGGTACAGCACTGGTCTGTCAGTTTGCAGTACTGAGGTAATTTGTGGTTGCTGTGATGCTGAACACTGTGCCACTAACCTGTCAAATGCCATAGTGATTCCCATGGTAAACAGTGTTTGGCAGAACTCCCAGATTAAGAGAGGCTTGAAAGCAGAAATGGCATCCACTTCCTAAACTACTTGCCTCTGGAAAATCTATGAATTTAGAGAAACAATGATAATTATAGAACAAGGTTCAGGTGTTTTGTTTACAAGATCACTATGAGTCATGTTTGACTCTATGACACTTAACAAGACAACAACAACAATGATATTACACACACTAGCAAAATCCTGCTAAAGAACAACGAGAAATGACTGGAACAGTATATTGACAAAGAAGCACCAGAGATATAAGTTCGGTTTAGAAGAGGACATGGAACTAGAGACATTATTGCCAATGTCTGATGAGTCTTGGCAGGAAGCAGAAAGTACCAGAGGACTGTCTGCCTGTGTTTCATTGACTAAGCAAAGGCATATGACTGTGTGGATCACTACAAATTGTGGCTAACCTTGAGGAAAATGGGAATTGCAGAGTACTTGATTGTGCTTATGCAAAATCCATATACTTGGACCAGGAAGAAGTCCTCAGAACAGAGCAGGGGAACACTATATAGTTCAAAATCAGGAAAGGTGTGCATCAGGGATGCATCCTGTCTCTGTACCATTTCAATCTATGTGCAGAACAGATCATTCGGGAAGCAAGACTTTATGAGGAGGAATGTGACATCAAGATTGGAGGAAGATTCATCAACAACCTCCACTATGCAGATGACACAACCTTGCTTGATGAAACAGAAGAGGACCTGAAGCACTTACTGAAGAAGGTCTGCTATAGCAGTCAATATGGATTGAAACTCAGTGTCAAGAAGACAAAGATTCTCACCCCCAGGCCAATTGGAAGCACAATGATAGATGGAGAGAGATTGACGTTGTTACAAATTACAGTTTTCAATCAATATTTACAATCAACACTTATTGTTACAACACAATAATCAACAATTACAATCAACACTCTTGACACCAGCAGTCAGGAACTCAACAGACAAATTGTGTTGGGAAAATCTTCAGTCAAGGACCTCTCCAGAGTGCTGAAAATCAATGTTAATCTAGAGACTAAAGTGTACCTAATCCAGGCCATGACCTTCACAATTACTTGCTATGCATCAGAGAGCTGGGCTAAGGATGACAAAAGAATCAATTCCTTCAAATTGTGGTGCTGGAGAAGTCTTGAACATACCATGTTGTTGTTATGTGCCGTCAAGTCGCAGGTGACTCATAGCGAGCCTATGAAGGAGTGTCCTAAACGCTTGGGTGCCTTTCATCCTCTCTCCAGGTTCATAGGGTTTCCAGAGGCAAGCTGTTATGGAAGTGGATGCCACTCCTCCTTCCAAGCTTGTTTTAATCAGGGAGCTTCACTCCACTCTCTGTCTGCATTGGGTAGCCAACCATTAATGCATTTGACACATCAGTGTCACAGTGTTCAGCCTCACAGCAACCAAAAGTGATCACAGTATGGCAACTTGTACACCAGGGCTATATTACCTAGAGGAATGTCTGAACAAAAACAATGAAAGACTGGCCTGAGGGCAGACTGTCAAAAAACCACATAGGTCTGTCTTGGAGAGGGTGTAACAAAGTTTCTCCTTGGAGGCTAGGATTTTGAAGCTCCTTCTCACAAATTTTGGACTCATGGCCAGGAAAGACCCAACCTTGGAGAAAGATACCATACTTGGAAAGGTGGAGGGAAAGCTCAGAAGAGGAAAATCCCTGATGAGATGGATTGGTACAGTACCTAGGGCAATGGGTTTTGGTGTGGTTGAATTAGTGAGACTAGTTCAGGACAGGGCAAGATTCAGAGTGGCTGCACATAGGGTCACTAGGAGTTACAGGCAACTCGGTGGCACATAACAACAACAAGTAAAATCTTGCTGAAGATGATTAAAAATTGGCAGGAGTAGTATACTAAGTGGGAACTAACAGAACTGATGTTGTATTCACATGAGACTGTGGAAAGGGGAACTTATTTCTAAAGCCAGATGAAACCTGCTTAAAAGCAGATAGTATCAGAAAAATATTAATTTGTATTTTATTGATATGTAAATATATGCAACCATATAGGTTACAATAAATTATTAATAACATTACAAAAAATTGGAATTCTAAAACACTTATGTGCTCATGTGAATTATGTCCAGAAATTAAGAAACATTTGTTTGAGCAAAGCATGTGAAACTAAAGTTTTAAATTTAGGAAAGATGTGTGTCAAGGTCATATCCATATTCCATATCTATTCAGTCTGCATAAGGAAATAATTCAAGAAGTTTGACTACGGAAAAAGAATCAGGATTGGAATATGAATTTACAAACAATTTTATGACACAACCTAGCTTACAAAAAGTTAAGAAAACTTTAAGTACTTACTGAAGGGAAAAAACAAACAAATTGACAGCTTTCTTTTTTTTAGAAGTTTTTTAATAATTTTAATGAACATTTACAGAGATTTTGGATTTCCGTTTATTCATTGTTGCACTTTTTTCCCTGCCCACCCCTCCCCCACCCCAGTTTGCTACTCTCTTTGAAATGTAAAAGAAAAATTCCGCATCAGCATACAATCCTCCCCAACCCCCACCCCAAGTACACTCCATTATGGAACCTTAATTCTGGACTCTTGTCATAACCATAATACCCTATCATATATTACTTTTAAACTGTTCTTGTACTCATCTGTTTCAATGCAGTATAAATAATTTATCCAGTTTTTTCTCAGTCTTACCCCCAACCCTGATGTCAGTCCCATTCTACAACAGTGACACTATGCAGTATTTGTCTTTTTGTGACAGAGATATTTCTCTCAGAATAATGTCCTCCAAGGTCACCCATTTTGAATAATATTGCATGAGT
>NW_006400051.1:721049-724966 GCF_000299155.1 Elephantulus edwardii | reverse complement strand
TTCTTCCAAGCTTTTCTTTAATGAAGTTTGTAGTCCTTGGTTTTAGTCCTAGATCCATGATCCACCTTGAGTTGATTTTTTGTTTATGGAGTGAGGTGTGGATCTTGCTTGAGTCTTCTGAAGATATTTTTCCAATTTCGCCAACACCATTTGTTAAAAAAGCTGTCATTTCCCCACTTAGCTGATTTCATCTCCTTGTCAAAAATCAATTGATCATAGGTAGATGGGCTGATCTCCGGATTCTCAATTCTATTCCATTGATCTATGTTTCTGTCATTGTACCAGTACCATGCTGTCTTAACCACCACGGTAGTGTAGTAGGATTTGAAATCAGGGAGTCAACCTTTCAATGTGTTGTGTTTCCACATCAACAAGACCAAAATCCTCACAACTGGACTAATAGGCAACATTAAGATAAATAGAGAAGATTGAAGTTGTCAAATCTGGATCATCATTTAATGACAATAGACAAGAAATCAAAAAACATGTTGTGTTGGGGAAATCTTTTGTCAAGGACCCATTTAAAGTTCTAATGATCAAGCATGTCAGCTTAAAAGGCTAAGCTTAGTTCACCTTACCCAAGACATTGTCTCTTCATTTGCTTCATGTTCATGTGAAAGTCAGATAATAAATAAGGAAGACTGAAGAAGAATCATTATCTTTAAATAACAGTGTTGATGAAGTTTTTTAATACATCACACACTGCCAAGGAAATAAACCAGAGTGAACATTAGAGGTAAAGATAGTGAAACTTCTTCTCATATATTTTGGACATAATTTCACGTGAGGCCTGTTCTTGGAAAAATATTGAGAAAAGTGCAATGTTGGTGAAAAAGAGTAAGACTCTTGACCAAAAAGATTGGGATAGGGACTACCACAATTTTTTAAGTATGACAGAGATTATGATGATGAAACGAGAAGAGGCAACACTTAGATATATTGTTCATAGAGTTGTTATAAGTTGTAATTGACACTTAACAACACAATCAAATGGTTGGTTATGCAGACAGTTATGATTCACAGAGTTTTGATTGACTGATATTTGGAAGTAGCCCATTAGATTTTCCTCAGTTAAAAAAATCTTGGAAGCAGGAGTGGTATCCACTTCTGAAAGAGTTTACCTCTGGAAACCCTATGAATCTGGAGAAAGGATTAAATTTATACAAGTGTTTAGGTCTTTTGTTTATAGGCTTGCTATGAGTCGCCTACGACTTGATGGCACTTAACAGCCTCTCTAGAATACTGAAGAGCAATGGTTTAAGTCTGGAGACTAAGGTGTGCCTGATTCAGGTCCTGGTATTCTCAATTACTTGCTGTGCATCCAAGAGTTAGATAATAAAAAAAAGAAGATAGAAGAAGGATCAATGCCTTTGAGTTGTGGTGCTTGGAAGAGAGTATTGAACATACTGGGGACTGCCAGGAGAACAAACATGTCTGTTCTGGAAAGAGTGAAACCAGGTTGCTCCCTGGAGGCAAGAATTCTGAGGCTCCACCTCACATACTTTGGGCACGTGGCCAGGAGGGATCCATCCTTGGAGAAAAATATTACTCTTGGAAGGGTGGAGGGACAGTGTAGGAGAAGACCCAGGATGAGATGGATTAACTCAGTGACTGGAGAAATGGGATTAGGTCTGTCAGAGACAATGAAATTGGCTCAGGGTAGGGCAGGTTTCAGAGCCAGTGTACGTAGGGTACTTTGAGAAGCAGGTAATTTGATAGCACATAACAACAACAACAACAACAACAAAAATGAAATTATGCTTATATAAAATCTATACCTAGATTAAGAAGCTGTTTTCTGAACAGAGAAAAGGAACACTAAATGGCTTAAAATCAGAAGTGTGCATGGAGGCTATATTCTCTTTCCATACCTATTCAATTTGTATGCTGAGCAAATTATTCTAGAAGCTCACTTTATGAAAAAGAATATGGTTTTAGGATTTGAAGAAATCTCATCAACAACTTGAGTTATGCAGATGACACAACCGTGCTTGCTTAAAGTGAGGGGAACCTGGAGCATTAGCTGCAGAGCAAGGACTGCAACCTTCATTTTGGATCTCAACATCAAGAAAACAAATACTCTCATCACTGGGCCAAAAGGCAGCATGAGGATATATGGATAAAATATTAAAATTTCTAATGATTTCATCTTGCTTGGATCCAATCATCCTTGGTATCAGCAATCAGGTTATGAGGAGATATATAGCTAAAATTAAAGAAGAAGGAAAAAAGAAAGAAAAGAATATCCGTTGTCAGAGATCTCTCCAAAGACCTAAAGAGCAATATCAGTTACAAAACAAAGGTGTGCCTAATTTAAGCCACTGTCTTTCCAATCACCTACTATGCATCTGAAACATAAACAATGAATAAAAATAATAGAAGGATAAATGCATTTCAGTTGTGTTTTGATGAGTATTGAATATACCATGGACTTTTAAAAGAACAAACATATATGTCTTGGATAAAGTGCAGCCAAGATTGTTACTTGAAAGCAAAGTGGGTCATGCTTTATCTCACATAATTTGGACCTGTTAGCTCTGGTTGAGCTGAGTATGACTCAGAGAGTCTATGCACAACAAATCTATACCTTATCATATCCTGTGTCATTCACACAATGTCTGATACATTTGAGCCCATTTCAACAATCACCGTGTCAATCTACTTGGTGGAGGGTCTTCCTCTCCCTTGCTACTTTTCTACTATTTCAAGCATAATGTCCTTCTCCAAGGAATAGCTTTTCCTAGAAACCTGCCCAAAGTGTGAGAGACAAAGCTTCACCACTCTTAACTATAAAGAGCTGCACTTTCTCCAAGATATATCAAGGCTATTCCTTAGAAAAGGACACTTTGCCTGGAAATTTAGAGGCTGCACTTCTTTGGCAGTTTGAACTCACTACTCTTTCTGTGGGCAGGGTGAGGGAGAAATGAGAAAATTATGCAACAATGATTGTTTTGTTTTTTAAAGTGATCTGGGGGGAGAGGAGGGAGGAAAATATGCAACCATGAATGAATGAAAATCCCACTTTTCAGTAAATTTCATTACAATCACATTTTTTTTTTAAATGGAGAGAAAAAAAAGGTAGAAAATCTCCTCCTGTACAACTTCCAGCCTTGCATACTCAGTGGAGGTTCAATTATGAGTTCTGATGTGATGTCAGAGAATGAGATTGTAAATTCCTGTGAGAAGAAGATAAAGTGCTACCTACTTCTCTAATTCTCAATATGGCCAGCAGGGACCCATTACTTAGCTGTTATTCAATATTTTTCAAATGCAATTATTATTAATTTTCAAAACTTTAACATTTTCAGAAGTAAAATAAATTCTCAGCCATTGAAAACAAACAAACACAAAATCCAACCCATCTAGATAAAGAGCTTTGGTGAGTCAATACTACAAATTGGACTGCTTGCAGAATGATCAAGTGTTGGACCCATACTAGTTGCTCTGTAGAAGAAAAAACAACATCTAAAAGATGAGCAAAATAATCTTGGAAAGGTTACTTCCTCAGAAACCCCATAGAGGGTTATTATGAGTTGCAGTGGATTTAGTAGTAAGGGATATGTTTTGGATTCCTGGGAAGGAAGGAAATGTTATTAATCAAAATGCATTTCACCAAATGTACTTTAGGAAAATGACAGAACAGGCAGAGAACTCAGAGTTAGTGTGTCATTTGAATGATTAGCTTCTTATTACTGGAAATTGAGATACACTCTTCTATTTGCTTATTTGCATGCTGTTGTTAGATGCCATTGAGTTGCCTGCAATTCATGGTGACCCTATGAACAGCAGAACTGGCTCTATCCAGAACCTTCTCTACCTTTGATTTACTGCTAGTTATTTATGGACATACAAGGAAGTTCTGAGAACAAATGCCAACCTTAGTTGTTTGCTTGTGAATTCACAAATTGTTGTTGTTG
>NW_006400051.1:713855-719179 GCF_000299155.1 Elephantulus edwardii | reverse complement strand
TCTATTCAACTCTTTAGTATCTTTATAAATGGAATTGCCATCTGTTATAAACTATAATCCTCGGACTAAAGGAGAAAAGATAAAGATTTCTATTAAAATTTGTTAGTGAAAGTCTTAATGATTAATGAGCTGAAAAGGTTGTTCAGAGTCACAGACGCTGTACTAGGTAGCATTGAAATAAGAATCCACTTCTCAGGAATTTTTCCCCAATATTTATATTTTACTTTACTTATTTTAATCTCCTCTCACTTTTGATCTCTCTTAACATTTTAAAATTAATTCTCTCATTGTAAACATTTTTTAGCTTTTTATATTTGTAATATTCAACCATAATTATCTTCATTTGTTTGTTGAAACATGTCAATTGATACTTTATCAATTTCTGGGGACTTATTATTTGCTAATTTTTTGAGACTATCTTGAACCTCCCCCTTCATCACTATTATTTGTTTAGAATTTCTAAAAAAATATTGAATAGGAATGATAAAAGACAATCTGTGTGGTCACTGTTCATGAGATAAATGCTTTCACTCTCTTTCCATTGAGAATAATGTCAGTCACTGGTTTTGAAGAAAATAAAAGGTTATAGTCTTCAATGTTGTCTATATCTCAATATAAAAACAATTAAAAATCCTAACTTAATCCTTGCCTTAATAAGCAACATCATTATGTTGTTGCCATCGAATTGTAGACGACTCATAGCGACCCTATGAATGGAAGACCTGAGCACTGTTCATAGAGTTTCTGGAGACAAGCCATTTTGGAAGTGGATGACACTCTTGCTTCCAGGTTTGTTTTAATTTGGAAGCTCCACCAAACACTATCTACCATGGGTAACCATTATCACATTTGGCACATCAGTGTCACAGTGTTTAGCATCACAGCAACCACGAGTTACCTCTCTACAGCAACTCACAGTCCAGTGCTATACAATTTGAACCAGGCCTGAGGGCTGCAAAATAAAATCACCCACCTTGGGCTTGATAGCATAACTTTCTGTACACTAGGCCAATGTAGCTCTCTCAACAACATCATGATAGATGGAGAAAAATTAAAGTTGACAATTTCATTTTACTTTGATGTATAATTAACATCTCTGGTCACAGCAGTCAAGACATCAAAAGGTGGGAGGACTAGAGGAGTGGGAATAATATTGAGGGATGTTATATATTTTTAAAAAATAAAATTTAAAAGGTATTTTGCCTTGGGAAGAACTGCTGTCATGAACTTCTCCAAAAGAGTCAATTTAGATACTAAGGAGTGTCTCATCCAAGTCATAGTATTTTCAAATATTTCTTATGCATAAGAAAGTTGGGTAATAAGTAAGGATGGCAGAAGAAGAAACTATGATTTGAATTATGGTGTTGGAGAAGAATACAAATAAGTCTGTCATGGAGGAAAACCAACCAAGGTGCTCCTTAGAGACATGAATGGTGACATTTCAACTTATATATACTGGGTATGATATTAGGAAGTGCCAGGCCTTGGAAAAGGAGATCATACTGGAAAAAGTTGAGAATCAAAAAAAAGAGAAAAACTCCCAATAAAATGGATTATCATAGTAACTCAAAAATGGACTAGAGTGCATCAGAAATTGTGTGGATATTCTGGATAAGGAATGTTTCAGATCTGCCTTTCACGGTGTTGCTATGAGTTATAGTAAACTTAATGGCATCTAATAACAACAAAACTGGTTTTGCATATTTGCTTTTAATTTTAGTGAGGCATTTCCTTTCTATTCTATTTTGTTTAGCGTTTTTTATAAGAATGCATGACACATTTTATCAAATGTCTTTCTGCATCAAATGGCATGATCATGTAGTTCTTTTCCTTTGTTTCGTTGACATGATGATTTATACCAATTATTTTTCTAATGTTAAACCATTCTTGTATATCTTCTATATATCCCAGTTGATCATGATAAATTATTTTTTTTTAATTTTTAATTTCGCTTTTATTGTTGGCATAATTACAGATAGAGACAGAAGGACCACAACCAGAGTAAGAAACAAATAAACCCACAAAATATATATATATCCCGAGAGGTGACCCACAGTCGATTGATGGAAAAACAATAGGCACGTTTCTCTAATACATTTCTGCGGCGTCGAGATTTCTAGACTGAACGTGTCTTGCCTGTTTGCTCTGAAAATACTGCTAACAAGGCTGGGTCACCAAAACACCAAAGATCGCTTAAAGGAAGGAGACGAGATATTTACCCTCAAATCCCACAACTACTACACAACTCTTTTTTTAAAACCTGGGTTTTCGAGAGTTCTTCCTATACTTTCCTCTCCATACTTCACACACAGAGTAATGACCACAGCCCAGCTTGCGGCCAAACAAGCTGAAGGAATCAGATCTAGATGGTAACAGTAGTTGTTGGGCTTTGGGAATATAGACAAGCTGTTTTTTGGTTTGGTTTTTCTCTTTTTTGTTTTTGTTTTTGTTTTTGTTTTTTTAATGTACTGTTTTTTCTCATTCTCCCACCCCCCCAAGTATGTATTAAATTTGTAACAGAAACATACATATGATGCTGGGTTTGATTAGCCAGGGTTTTGTTGAGAATGTATACATTTGTATTAATGAGGGATATTGGTTTAAAATTTTATTTTTGAGTGCTATCTTTTGCTTGAAAGCAGGAGTGGGATCCACTTCCACAATAGCTTACCTCTGGAAACCCTATGAAGCTGGAGAAAGGACGAAAGTTATACAGGAGGTGTCCAGGACTTTCATTCATAGGGTTCCTATGAGTTGCCTGCGACTCGACGGCCCTTAACAACACCATATCTTTGTCTACTTTCAGCACTATGGCTATAGTTGCTTCATAGAATGAGCCTAAGTGTATTTCATCTTATGTCATATACTAAAATACTTTAAGAAGACCAGTCACACATCATTTAACGATGTTTACTAAAATTTACTAGTAAAACCATTAGGCTTATTACTTTTGTTGTTGTTAGTAATGCCATAAAACCTGCTCAGCTTCTTTTGTAATGAATGTATTCAAAGTTCCTACCTCCATATTTCTTATTTTAGGTAGGCAATTGATGTTACTAGATGCAGTTGTGTACGACTTATAGAGACCCTATGAACAACAGATCAGAATCCCATTATTTCCTGTGCCATTTTCACCATCTCAAATACACATGGGCACTTTAGTGCAGTCAATTTCCATGCCAATTTCTCACTGAGAGTCATTCTTTCTTTTCCACCTTTGCATGTATGATATCTATTTCCAAGGAATAACCTCTCCTAGTAGCAACATGTCCAAAATGTGAGAGACGAAGCTTCACCATCCTTGCCTTCAAGAAGCACTCTAGCTACACTTACTCCAAGGCATGCTATTCATTCTTTTGGCAGTCAATGGGGTATTCAGTACTCTTCTTCAACACAACTCAAAGACAACAGTTCTTCTTTTGTCATCCTTTGTTATTGTCTAACTCTCAGAGGCATAGAAAATGATTGAAATGATTATGGCCTGACTCTTCAAATAAAATAATTGCTCTTTAGTATTTTGAAGAGCTCCCAGACAGCAGCTTAGCTCAAAGAAATAAGTCTTCTGATCTCCTGGGTGCTGATACCAATGATGTTGGTCATGGAAACAAGAGATGAAATTACTGACAGTTTCAATCCTCTATCATCTATCTATCTATCTATCTATCTATCTATCTATCTATCTATCTATCACCTATCTTTCATGATGATGCTTATCAGCTTGGTGATATGGACCTTTTTTCCTTGATGTTAAAATGTAATCTATGTTGAAGACTGCAGTCTTTGATCTTTTGCAGCAAATGCTTCAAGTTCTACTCACATTCAGTAAGCAAGAAGCACAGATTTTCCATTAGTTCCATAAGGCTGGGGATAGAATGATAGAATTCTGTACAATTGATGGTTGTTTATAGCATAACCCCTTTATAAGAAACATAATCAAAGGCTATACACATTGATTTCACCTGATGTGATTGATGCACAGGAATCAGAATGATTACATCTGTGGAAGGAACCACTGGAGAAGTTCAATATCAGCAGTAAAACTAGGCCAGGTGCTAATTGTGGAACAGACCACTAACTGCTCATGAGCAAGTTAAAATTAAAACTAAAGAAGGTTAATATCTACAGGAATAAAAATTTGACCTTAAGTCTGTTTGCTATGGATTTAAAAACAACTTCAGGAATAGGTTTGAGGCCTTGAACACAAATGAACAAAGACTAGATTTAGCTGTGGGAATATATTAAGAATATTGTTCATGAAGAATGAAAAAAGTTATTATTAAGAAGGAAAAAGAAGAAAAGACCAAAGTGGATGTCAGAAAAGACTGAATATTGCACTAAAGTGCTGAGAAGCCAAAGCAAAGGGAGGAAATCAAGAAGTTAAGGAGCTGAACAGAAGATTTCAAAGGGCTACTCAGAAAGACAAAGCAAAATAATAAAATGTGCAAGGAGCTGGTGTCAGAAAAATCAAGAGGGCTGAACTAGTTCAGCATTTCTTCAATTGAAAGAATCAAAGAATAAATTCAAGCTATGAATTGTAATGCTTAAGGTTGATATGGGCAGAATATTAAATAATTTAGGAAGAACTAAAAGAAGATGCAAAGAGTGTACAGAGTCATTGTACCAAAAATAATTGGCTGACACAGAAAAATAAAAAAAAATAATAAGAGGTAATGGTGATGAAGGAGGAAATACAGGCTGCTCTGAAGAACTTGGCAAAACTAAATTCCCAGGAATTGATGGAATACAAATTGACATATTTCAGCAAACATATTCTGCCCTGTGTGTGCTCACCAAGTTGTGCCAAGAAATGTGGAGGCCAACTACTTGTTCACCTGATTTGAAGAGATCCATATTTATTACCATTCCAAAAAAAGGTGACCCAAAAGAGTGTGGAAATTATCTTACTATATCACTAACATCACATAGTAGCAAAATCCTGTTGATAATTATCCAGAAGAGATATGAACAGTACATTAACAGAGAGCTACGAGAAAGACAGGTTGGGTTTAGAAGAGGTTATGGTACATTATTAACAATGTCAGATGGATCTTTGGCAGAAAGCAGAGAGTACCAGAAAAATGTCTATGTCTCATTGACTATATGCAAAAGCATTTGACTGTGTGGATCACAATAAGTAGCGGCTAACCTTGAGGAGCATGGGAATCTCAGAACACTAGATAGTGCTTATACAAAACCTATTCTTGGATCCAGTGGGGAGAATCTTTGTCTTCTTGACATTGAGCCTCAATCCATATTGTAGGCTGACACTCTGCAGCAGGCGCTTCAGGTCCTCCTCAGTTTCAGCAAGCAGGGTTGTGTCATCC
>NW_006400051.1:708003-712117 GCF_000299155.1 Elephantulus edwardii | reverse complement strand
GGAGTTTAGGGCTGTTGTACATAGGGTCGCTATGAGTCGCAGGCGACTCGACGGCACATAACAACAACAACAACATTCTTGGATCAAGAAGCAGTTCCTTAGAATATCAACCACAAAAGGTCAAAAAGGGCAGTATGTATCCATGGATTTAACCCTGATACCATGATGGTATACAATAGAAGGATTAAGGGAAATGAGAATTACAGAAATGAAATGAGAAAAATATAATTATGTTAGAGATGTTATAATGTTATTAAACAAGATGTTTATCAAAAGTTGAATGAAACATCAATTTTCTTTGTAAAATTTTCACTCAACTACATAACAAAATAACAAAAATACAAAAGATATAATTTTTTATATATGATAACTTAAGAAGCTTTTGTGGCCTACTGGTAAGAAGCTATGCTGCAATACTGAAGGAATGCAGTTCAAATCCACTACCTACTTTATGGAATAAAGATGGACAGTCTCCTTTTGTGTGTTATATTACCTCTGGCATTCTACTGAAATGTCAGCAATGACTTGGTTTCAATTCAATGGCATGCAACAAAAGCAACAACCTTTGACAACTTTTAATATTTGAAGATCCATGTAGTCCATATTCCTATTATTAATGGATGTTTGGGACTGCTTTTGGTTGTTTCTCATTTTAAATTGAGCCAGATAAGCACATGAAAAGCCTTTCCCATGTCATTCATTAAGTTTCATTCTCTTTGAGGAAGCACCTCTTTACTGAAAATATTTTGAATGCCTTAGAACCTTATGAAACATTTTCAGTGCTTATGTCAGAATGTGTTTCACTGTTATTAACACAGTTTGTATTTCTTTCTATGATGAATACCCAGTTCTCCTTTCTAGTATGCATTAGTTGGGAACCTTTGATGAAATTTGTTTATTTCAAGAAGATCATACTTTTGATATTTAAAACTCCGTTAGCATAACTTCAGCATCACAGTAATTGAGAACCATCAAAGTGTGATAAATCAGACAAATGATGACTATCATGAAAACAAAACAAATGGATGGAACCTCACTACTATTGCTGAATATTTTCAATAAGGGTCAATAAATTGATCATGTTTCAAAAGAGGAAAAGAATGTCAATCTTATATAAACATCAGACTTAAAGCATCCACTAGACTGTAGTATGCTCAAAATTTAGTGCCCTGAAAAATATTTATCTTGGAATTGGAACTATTTCTTGAAAATATCATTAAACAGCAGTTCAATCCTAGTAACAGAATGTTTGCTTTGAACAAAGCACTCTTGTCAAGATTTTATGATATACTCATACAATTGATAGCAATTAGTCTAAAAACTTGTTGAAGATTATCCAAAAATGACTGGAACAGAACATCAATAGAGAATGACCAGAAGTGCAGGCTGAGTTTAAAAGAGGCTGTGGCTCTAGCAACATTATGACCAATGTCAGATGAATCCTGGCTGTAAGCAGAAAGTACCAGAAGAATGTCTATCTGTGTTTAATTGAATACACAAAGGCATTTGACTGTGTGGATCACAACAAATTGTGGCTAACCTTGAGAAGAATGGGAATTTCAGAACATCTGATTGTGCTCATGAGACACCTACACTTGGACCAGGAAACAGTCATCAAAGCAGAGCAAGGAAATACTGCATGATTCAAAATCAGGAAAGCGGTGGATAACGGATGGATCTTATCTCCATATTTTCTTTAATCTATATGTGGAACAGATCATTCAGGAGGCTGGCCTTTATGTCTTTTTGAGAAATCTGAACTGGATAAAGACTCATCAACAACTTGTGTTATGCAAATAACACAATCTTGCTTGCTGAAATTGAGGAAGACCTGAAGTAGTGAAGGACTATAGTCTTGATTATGGATTGAAGCTCAACATCAAGAAAACAAAGATTCTCACCTCTGGGCCAATTGGTAGATAGATGGAGAAGAGATTGAGATTGTTAACAATTTCAGCTTACTCGGGCCCACAATTAATACTTTTGATACCAGTAGCCAAGAAATCTAAAGACTAATTGGACTAGGAAAGTCTGCTGTCAAGAACTTCTCCAAAGTGCTGAAGTACAAAGATGTCAGTCTAGAGACTAAGGTGTGCCTAATCCAGGACATGGTCTTCACAATTACTTGCTGTGCATTAGCAAGCTGGACAATGAATAAACATAATAGAAGAACTGATGCATTTGAATTGTGTTGCTGGGTAAGAGCATTGAACATACATGCTATGGACTACCAAGAGAACAAACAGATTTATCTTGGACAGGATGAAAAAGTTGCTCTCAGCAGGCAAGGATTATGAAGCTCCTTCTCAAATTTTGGGCATGTTGCTAGAAGGGACCAGTCCTTGAAGAAGGATATCATACTTGGAAAGGACAAGAAAATAGAAGAAGACCGTGAATGAGATGGATTGGTACAGAGACTGGAATAATAGGGACAGGTGTGTTGGAGACAGTGAGATTGGTAGAGGCTAGCACAAGGTTCAGAGCTATTGTGCATAGGATCCCTATGAGTTGCAGGTAACTTAATGGCACAAAGCAACAACAACAACAATCTAAAATACAAATGAAAATTTTGAAAGTCAGAACTTAATGATGTATACATGATGGAATGATGATATGATATCCCCATCATTGGTAGAGGTGGAATGGTGAATGACACAGTACACCCAATACTGTCGGACTCTCTATGCAGAAATTGTGAATGAAAATATATTTGGCTGCATACTTGCCAACAATATATATATGTTGCTGTTGTTCTGTGTCATCGAGTCACCTGTGTCTCTTTGCAACCCTGTATACAATAGTTTTGAAGCCTGCCCTATCCTGAGCCAGTCTCATTTACCCAAAACACCTACCCCCATTACCCTAGTCACTGTATGAATCCATCTCATCCAGGTTCTTCCCCTCTTGCACTGTCCTTCCACCCTTCCAAACATTATGTCCTTCTCCAAGGACTGAATCCCTTTTGGCCACATGCCCCAAATATATTAGATGGAGCTTCAAAATCCTAGCCTCTGAGGAGCAATTTGGTTTCACCCTCTTCAAGGTCGACCTATTTATTTTTTAATGGTCCATGTTACATTCAAGACTCTTCTCCACAACGTAAAGACATCAATTCTCATATCTTCCAGCTTTCTGATGTGTAGCAACCAATGGCAGAGAGAGCATGTACTATATCAGACACACCTCAGTCTCTAGACTGGCATCATTGCTTCTCAGTACTCTGGAAACATTCCTGACAGAAGATTTATTTAATGCAATTAATTTTTTTTTAATTTTCTGACTGCTAATATTAGGGGTGTTGATTGTGCAGCCGAGCAAGCTGTAACTGTTAGCAATCATAATCTCTTCATCCATCATGGTGCTGCCCATTGGCCCACTGGTGATTAAGTCTGTCTTCTGTATGTTGAGCATCAATTCATATTGAAGACTACAGTCCTTGACCTTCTGAAGCAAGTGCTTCAGGTCTGCCTCAGTTTCTGCAAACAATGTCATCTGCATAATGAAAGTTGTTGATGAATCTTCCTCCAATCCGGATGCCACATTCCTCCTGATAAAGCCCAGCCTCCCGACTGATCTGTTCTTCCTTGATACACTCCCTTCCTGATTTTGAACCATGCAGTGTTTCCCTACTATATTCAGAGGACTGCTTCCTGGCTGAAGTATAGGTTTTTTATGACCACTAACAAGTGTTCTGGGATTCCAATTGTCCTCAAGGTTAACCATAATTTTTTGTGATAAACACAGTCAAATTTCTTTGTATAGTTAATGAAATACAAATAGACATCCCTCTGGTACCCTTTGCTTTCTGCAAAAATCGATCTGATTTTGGTCATAATGTTTCTAGTGCCATGATCTCTTATAAAACCCAGCTCGTATTTCTAGAAGATCTCTGTCAATGTACTGTTCCAGTCATTTCTGGATAATCTTCAGGAGGATTTTGCTTGCGTGTGATATGAGTAATATTGTAGAGTAATTTCCATACTCTGTTGGGTCACCTTTTAAAAAGTAGCAGAAATCACGTATTTAAATATTAACCCATGTTAAATCATTGACATTCATAGAAATATGGATTTCAGTGAGTGGTGAGTGTTATGGCTTGAAGTAAATTCAAAGT
>NW_006400051.1:701683-706538 GCF_000299155.1 Elephantulus edwardii | reverse complement strand
GATCTTGGCTGAAAGCAGGGAATACCAGAGGAATGTCTATCTGTGTTTCATTGACTATGCAAAGGCATTTGACTGTGTAGATATATACATATAGTATATAAATAGTGTTTTAATGTCTTAGAAACAATAATATAGATAAGAATAAAGATAAGGCATGTGTATTTTATTATTCAATTGTTATTGTTATGTGCCATCAAGTCAACTACGACTCACAGGGACTCTATGAACAACAGCTATGAGCCCTGCCCTATGCTGAGACAACCTCAACATCTCTGACATATCTGCCACCATTGTGACAGTCACTGTGTCAATCCTTCTCATCCAGGGTCTTCCTTTTCTCTCCTGGCTCTTTATCTTTCCAGGCAATTCCTTTCTGGTCATTCCTTGCAACATACTCCAAATATGTGAGATGGAATTTCAAAATCCTTGCCTCTGAGGAGCAATGCAGTTTTACTCTTTCCAGTATAGACCTCTTTGTTCTCTTGTCAGTCCATGGTATGTTCAATACCTTTCTCCAGCACCACAACTGAAAGGCATTGATTCATCCTCTGTTATCTGTAGTCATTATTCAGCTTTCAGATGCAAGGCAAGCATTTGAGAAGATCATGGTCTGCATCAGTGGACTTCAGTCTCTACACCAACATTGTTGCTCTTTAGCACTTTGGAGATGTCCGCAACAGCAGACTTTTCTAAAGCAACTCATCTTTCTATTTTCTAACTGCTGGTATCAAGGGTGTTAATTGTTGACCCAAATAAAATGAAATTTTTACTCCATCTGTCATGATACTGCCAATTGGCCCAGATTCTCAATTGGGAATCTTTGTTTTCTTGATTCTGAGATGCAATTAATATTGAAGACTGCAGTTCCTGATCTTCTGCAGCACATAATTCAATTCCTCCTCACTTTTGGTGAGCAAGTTTTTGTCATCTGCATATTACAGGTTGTTGATAAGTCTTCTTCCAATGATGATGCTACATTCTTTTTCATAAAATTCAGCCTGTGAATAATCTTTTCTGTATTAAGTCAACTTAGAAGCATTTATATTTTTTCAGTAGTTATTTTTAAGATCCTTACCCTTCCAGTATATTTTTTATCTTGTCCATGAGCCTTTGAACAATAAGAAAGTGAAATATTCTGAGTATTTCTATTTTTATAACTCCTCACCAGACTGACAATCCTAAATCAAGTAAGGTTAACTTAGCAATAGTTTTCAATATTTTTTTTAGACATTGAGTACAATACTTTTTTTTCTCATTGTGTTTGCTTTTCCAAACACCAAATAAAACACTGGAAAACCACCTTACGATTGAATGTGATCTTGTCATACTAATATCACTAAATAAACATTTGGTTCCAGGTTCCTTTCTGAAGGTTGTAAATATAAATACAAATTGAGTGACAAATTTCTCATCAAACAAAGAGCTAAGACCCATAAATAGAAGAAAATACCTCAAATAAAACTTAGCAATGTGTCCCAGTTTATGCTCTGGGAACTTATAGTGTTTTGGAGTACCATTGAGTTGGAGCTGACCCACAGTTGACCCTCTTGTAGACTTTCAGAGGCAATAAATAGCACATGAGGAGATTGTTCCTCTTTCTCCTACTGAGCAACTTAAGAATTAGGACTGTATGCCTTTGGGTTAGCAACACAACTTGTTATCACAAAGCCACTAATGTGCTTTTACTAATTGGAAATACATAAACTTTTCTATGTATCACTGCCCTCATGTTCTCCAACTCAGAGTTTCTACCTCTTATCAGGTTTCTGAAACTGTAACTCTTTACACAAAGAGACTGCCCTTATTTCTCTGGCAAAGGTGCTATTGAATTCTAACTAAGCAGTTGGACACAAAAACACTACAGTATCAGGTCTCCTTCAAGAATATTATGTGTCTATTGTCATGTGTGAATCATTAATGACTTACAGATGACTCTCCAACAGATTTTCAGAGGCAGCAGAGCACATAGGAGGATATAGTCCATCTTTCAGTTTTAGTGCAGCAGGTGGATTTGAGCAATCTGCCTGTGGACTGACAGTTAAACTATTTACTACTGGGCTAACAGAACTCTCTTAGGAGAGTGACAATTTCCTGAAAAACTGTTGAAGCTATGAATAATTTCTGGCTTAAATATAATTATTTGAGTTAAATAGCTAGTGCTGTTGTCAAATTCTGCTTTAAAAGCTAAGAATTACTTTCTTCTGTACTCCCCTATACGTTCTGCCACAAGTCACTCACTGAGGGCCTGGATGTTCCCAGTCTGAGCTCTGGTCTTAGAATCTCCTGGGCTGCATGACCCTCATAATTCTTTCTTTAATTTTGTGCCCCTCCTTTTCCCACTTTTAGTATGCCTCTTATCTCTCATATATGAATCACCTTCAAAGTCTGTGCCATATTTACCTTGATCCCCAACTTCAGAACTCACTCTATATCTAGGTTCAAGTAGTGACTGGAACCCATGTCATATACACATGAAGATCTACATTCAGAATATGTTTTAAATGCACTTCAAGCTCTATCTCTAGAACCCAGTCAGGTCCTATGTCCATCATTGTCTCTGCAAACTACTACAGATTGATGTTCAGATCTGCCTTGGTATTCAAGTCAAATTCACTTTGGCTCACTTTCCACCATCACCTCTGACTTCTGCTCAAAATCTGAAAGAAGAGTCACATACAGCATGTTCTTCAGGAACTCAACTAATGTCTTTGGCACAAACTTAAGTCGTACACTGTGTGTGTCCTGTGGAACAAACTACAGAGTCACACTGAGAGAGGCTTCCCAAACACATTCACTTACTCATCCAGATTCACATAGGATTACTCATGCAGACACATATGAGGATTCAGTACCAGAATTCCCTCCAGTTACATCAAATTTCTACAAGAACTCACTCCAGATCCTCATTAAGGGATGTCTCTAGAACTCCGCACAGTTACACAGTGAGATTAATTTATAAATTCTCCCTGCAATACACATGATGCTTCATCATATTAATTCTTACCAGTTTCACATGGAATGTCACTGCCAGAACACAGAAATTCCTCCAAATCTCACTGCATGACTGCATCAAGGGTTGCCCATGGAACCCACTACAGTTAAACTATTAGATTATAAAAGGACTCTTCAGATACATAGATGATATAGAGATAAAGATAGATAGATAGATATAGATGATAGATAGATATAGATAGATATATAGATATAGATATAGATATAGATACCAATATATATCTATATATCGAAAAATATAAATCGATAGATATCGATTATATATCACTTATATAAATATAGGTGATATTGAGATAGAGATAGATGATATAGATATATAAAGATTCAACAGATTTCTCTCCAGTTCCACATAGAACTTTTACTCTCTTCAGTCACACACTCAATATCTCCTCTGGAACTAACACCACATGGAAGGTCTCATCTGAAAGCCTTATCAGTTATACACACTGATATTGAATATCACATATTTTATACTCTGGATTACCTCAAGAATACCCTTCAGAAACACACTTCAGGATCAAATTAAAGAGTGAAACTGAGATGTCCTAGAGTTATACATGAAAATTCACACTGAGATCCTTACCCAGATTCACATTATTATTTATCATTTTAGCTCTTTTCAGGTTCACAGTAAGGTTATACCAAGAGCAAAATGCAGCTACACACTGGAGAAATCTCACTCAAGTTACATCAAGGACTATTTCTGGAATACTCTGAGATTTGTCTAGAAAGCCTCTTCCAGATTCACAAGATGATTAATCACCTTAATTATTTCCAGGTTCACATCAGATATTGCCCTTCAAACTTGCTCCAATGTCTTCCCAAAAAGCTCACTCTGGAGCCAGATGTAGAGGTACTTGGGAATTTTGGACAATTAAAAACCAATATGCATGTAGATATCCTCTTTCAGTTTCATGAATTTTCAATATTGATATTCTTTCTAGGTTGACATCAAATGTTGCGTTGGGATCACACTCCATTTAAATACTGATCTCCACTTATACCCTGAGCCTGTCCCAGAGAACTCACTCTAATGACACATGTAGGGACACTTTTGAAACCTACTAAAATTGCAAAGTGAGGTTTATCTAAGGGTTCTCTTCCAGAGTCACATGATAATTCATAGTCAGAAGACCCTCTAGTTTCACAACCATACTGCCACTGAAACACACTCCAGTGTGTATTCAGTGTCTTCTCTAGAACTAACTTCAGAGCAACATCAAGTAGAGTCTACAGAAGTGGTTACGCTTACTCTCTGAGATTCTGGCAAGAATCTTTCCCCAGATGCACATGACAGTTCACAACCCAAGAGCTTTCTATTTTTACATCTGAAACACACTGCAATTACACACTGAAAGTCTCCTCTGGGATTCACTCCAGAGCCATCTCAAATCTTGTTTCTGGATCCATGCCCAGATATGTGTCAACATTCTCATGACTGCAACTGGATTAAAATTATACAAAAATTCTCACTTTTAGAAACTGCCTGTACTAGTGTTTGCAGGTAGTTACATCCAGGACTTACTTGGATTTTTTTTTATTTTTAATTTATGGTTCTGTATACAATTCCCAAATTTTTAAGAACAATGTGAGCAACAAGAACAAAATCTCTCAGCATGGTTTAGGGAAGTTTCTGCTTTACATAGTGGTGATTTTACAATCTTTGTCATCAAGCAACTTGTGGTTGAGATCTCAAAGTCCATTTTAGGATGTCAAGTACATAGATATGTAATCCCTGAAGACTATGTCCAAAGTTGTTGTTGTTATGTGCCGTCGAGTCGTTTCCGACTCATAGCGACCCTATGCACAACAGCCCTAAACCATGCTCTATACTGCGCCAACC
>NW_006400051.1:694549-699840 GCF_000299155.1 Elephantulus edwardii | reverse complement strand
AATGATATCTTTGACATCCTCCCACAACTCATCTGGTCTTCACTCATTAGTGTTCAAGGCCTCAAACCTGTTCCTGAGATGATTCTGAAATTCAGGTGGTATGAAATCAAAGTCATATATTGGCTCCTAAAGAAGAAAAAAAAGTACAAAAAAAAGAGAGCTAGAAACCCTGAAAATTTCTGCCACAAAGGACATGTTTTTTTTATTTTTATTAAATGACTTGTAGTGACCCCATGAACAACAGATATGAACCTTCTCCTATTCTGTGCCATTCTCACAATCTCTGGGCACAGTTGAGTCCATTCCTGCAATCACTGTATCAATGCACCTGGTTGAAGTTATTCCTGTCTTTACTACCTCTACCTTTCCAAACATAATGCTCCTCTTCAAGGAACAGCCTCTCTTAGCATCATGCCCAAAATATATGAGATGAAGCTTTATCATCTTTGCCTCCAAGAAGCCTCTACTGTTTGCACCTACTCAAATATATGACATAGAATTCTTCACAATTTCCATTGGAAACATATACTTGCCTTTTACTACTTAGACATAGAATAATTGAGACAAAGGGGTAATTTTGGAATCTTCTACTGTAGTACTTGCAATAGTTTCTTTGATAAATTCCTACAGCACTGGAAAATCTGTATAGTTTCTTCTCATAAGTAAAAGATAAATAAGTAGGAAACTATTTTATTTCATCTGAACTGAGATACTAATAAGGTAAAATATTACCACAAATAGAATAGATTCTGCTGAAAATAAGATCATTAGGGAAATGAGGGGTGATTTATAAAACAAAAACAAACAAAAATGTTGATTGGATAGAGAAAGACAGAGGCGAGGAGCTAGCATAAGTGCAAGTTCAAGTGCAGTTTTATAGAGGAGGCTAGCAACTTCAAAATCCCTGAGTCAGATGTTAACCTGAAAACTACCTCTAGCTCACTTAAGTAAATGGGTTGATGAATCTCATAGTATAAAAGACAGTAGGTGAAACTTTCTGTCACAAACCTTGGGAATATTTTAAGGTGGCATCATTCCCTGGAGTATGACATCATATCTGGAAAAGTACATGGTCAGCAAAGAGAGGAAGTAACTGAAAGAGATGGAGTGATTGTAACCATGTGTTTGAACATAGTATGATTTGTGAGGACAGTGCAGAATAGGGTAAGGTTTATAACTTGTTCATAATGAACTGATGTTCATCATGAGTCAAAGTTACTTGGATGTCACCTAACAGCAATGATATTATGCAAACACCTGACAAAGTCTTTAAACAGTAGATCATATATTTCCATGGGACAGATAGAATGACTAAGACTTGAGAGACACAATGACTTGCCTAGGATCACATACTGGATAAATTTATTTGCCTTAGTTATCTAATTATATGTCAGAGATATCGCAAGTGGTTGGCTTTCAGTAACATAAATTTATTTCCTTACCATTTAGGAGGCTAGAACTCCAAATATCAAGTGCTAGCTCTAAAGGAAAGGAATTGTTTATTGCAAAGGAGAAAAGACTGTTTACTTCAGCAATTGTAAGCCTGGTGTTCCCTGGAGATCCCCATGTATCCTGAATTCCCCAATTTAAAATATTTCAACAGATGCTCCACTCTTAGAAGTTCTTTCTTGTTAGTAGTGTGATACACCCTCTCAACTTGTGATACACCCTTTTAATTTCTAACATATGCATACACATGCATATATGTTGTTAGTTGTTGTTGTATTCTTTTTCTGTACCTACTCAATCTGTATGCTGAGCAAATTATTCAAGAAGCTGGGCTCTGAGGAGGAATTTGCTATCAGGATTGGAAGAAGACACATCAATATCCTGTTACAGAGATTATATAACCTCTCTGAAAGAGAGGGGAACTTGAAGCACTTGCTGTAGAAGTTCAAAGACTATAACCTTCAATATGGGTTGCATTTCAATCTTAAGAAAACATAATAATTTGACTATTGGAAAGATGATAATATTATGATAGATGGAGAAAAGATTGAAGTTGTTAACAACTTCATCTTAGCTGGATCCACAATCAATATACTTGGTCCAGCAGTCAGATCAGGAAATGTATTGAATTGAATTCTGTATGCAATCAGAAACCACTCCAAATTATTGAGGAGCAATGATGTCAGTTTGAGGATTAAGGTGTGCCTGATTCAGCCCACAGTCTTTTCAATCTCTTTCTCTCACACAGACAGACATGCTTCCCTGTATTTTGCTTTTCTAGAAACCTCACCTAAAACAATAGCTTTATGTGAAAAAATGTGTAAGAATTTCAAGTCAGGGATAAGAGAAAAGTTTTTTGTCTGTTTGTTTGTTTGTTTGTTTGTTTTGTCAGGGAAGCTCTACTCAAATTCATCATCATGAAGTAGAAACTGCTTCATAGCTGATTCTATATTGGGTTTCTGAGGTTGTAAACTTCATGATAAAGACTGTCAGTCTGTCTCTCCCAAGGAATAGTTGGTGGATTTGAATATCAGAGTTGAGGTTATTGAGTTAACAGTGCAACTTCTTGTGAACTCTGCCACCATAATTACCTACTGTAGTAAAAAAAAAAATAATGCAGGACTTAAGTGTGTCCAACTGAAATCTGTATATAAGTTATTGGTTAAATTCTACTCTGTGGAAATTGTTCTTATCTTCATTTCCTGATGAGAAAATGGACTAATAATACTACTTTTTTGTGTCTTTCATCTATATGACACAGAAGTTTCTGTGATATGAAGTTTCTCAGATAATGCAACATAATATTTTCAAAGATTTTATATTCTTCTCCATTTACTGGTTTCAACTTATTGAGAAGCAGCTCATTTTTCCACTCAAGAAAACCTTCATACAATTTCAAACTTTCTGGCTCTTATGGTTTTAAATTCAGCTCAGGGCACTTTTATATAGTCAATTCTACATCTAATTTAAAATTTTTATGTATCTTATTGGCTGTCTTTGAACATAAAAGAGTTTAAGGTAACAAGTGGACCATGCTTTGTGCCTACATTTCCCTTTGCTATCCCTTTTTCTTGTCCTTTCACTTTTAGGAAAGTGAGGCGCTATAATGAACAGTACTGGCCATAAGCACTGAGGTCTTCTGAGGTGATGTTTCACCTTGCTATAGCCTAATGTGTGAGGCATAGGTGACAGAGTAATGTCTCTGTAGATGATACGTGTTGTTTCAATGGATGTTAGATTTTCCCAGTATGTGCCTTGTTGAAGGCCTGCACTCAAAAGGATACCTGTATGCTTAATTTGTATGTCTTCATCAAGTGTTCACACCACGTTCTCTTCTATTGTGGTGAAGCTATTAGATCTTCTAAAGCTTTCTCTCATTACACCAACCAGGGACTCAAAGATCTGGGATAGAGAGGATTGCATTTGCGTAAGTAATCCTTTGTCTGTGTTATATTGAATAGAGCTCCTCTCACAAAACTCTCATGTTCACACACAAATTATTTTTGCCCTGCTCCTGGCACACATGTCTAACTCCTCAAGAAATCTGTCAGTAGGCAGTGCCTGGAAGAAACATTAGGATGACCCTGAAGATTTGTAATTCCCTGAAAATTCATCTGATAGGTGAGATATATGTGTGTTTTTTTATGTTAAGACATTTATTGATATACAAAAATTTCTATGTGGAAGTGGTTTACATTTGTTTTCAAATATAAAATAAGGATTTGATTACTAAAGAAAAGAGAAATAAAAATATTAAAATGTGTCATGTGTAACCATTTGTATTGATTTTTCCTCTTTAAAAACATGATCATTTGGATGATCATTTAGCCAAAGTTTATGTTTTTAAATTTCATTTTATTAATTTTAGTGAACATTTACAGAGATTTTGGATTTCAGTTCATTCATTGCTGCATTTTTCTCCCTCCCCCCCCCTCCCCACCCCTCCCCACCCCCCGTTCACTCTTTTCTTTGAAAAGTAAAAGAAAAATTCCTTCATTGGTAAACAGTTTCCCCGCCTTCCCCCACCACAGTACACTCCACTATGCAACCTTCATTCTGGATACATGGTTTTTCTTCAGTAGATACCTCACCTTTGTACATGATTTGCTTGGAACCCTATACTGTCCAATTTCCCTCAATATTAAAGGTGCCATGGGATGATGAATCATAGGACAAAGAGAGATTAATTTCCCTTAAGTAATGGCTATTTTATTCCAAAATAACTACTCTTTCCTTTACCCATTTACCCCTCCTCAGTCATCTGTTATATGTACTGGGTTGACACACTCTCCCAATGTAAGCAATATTTCCATCTCATTTCTGTAAGCTCAGGGGTGCTATACATGGTCCAAATTTTTGGTGGCTGTCATTTATGAATGTAGGCCTTAATTGTCAATTACAAGGCATCTAGAAACATTTCTCTCCACATCTTATGGCTGTATCCATGGTTATTAACTGCAGGTAGAAGAGCTCTTTTGTTCACACTAGTAGCCATCTATTTTTCTCTTTACAGACAATCATATAATATATAGTTTCTAGATGATGGTATATTGGTCCATAAATACTGTAACTTTTTCCTACAAAGATTTCCAATAGAGACTCCTTTACAATTATTTTAAGATGTTAAAAAAATAGTAAATACTTTCGTCAAAATCTTGTTTTCTGTTTCAGAAAGAATTATTGGCCTTCCTCACACTGAGAAAAAATTAATATAGAGAAAAAAAATATAAAGTGTTCCGAGGGCATGCTTCTCCTCAGATTTCTCTGGTTAGACCAATGAGATGTTCTATTATGGTTGTGTTATTTTGCTGCAACAACTACCTTCATCTCTCTTTAGACTCCATCTTGCAAAGTTTTCTGTCAAATGCCTAGTCTAATCAATTATCTTCCAGAAAAATCCCAAACTAGCAAAATTCTAGGCAACTTGGAAAAACTATATTTGTAATATATGACATATATTAGATATTATCTCCTTTTCTTTTTTTAAATTATTCATGTTCTTGTTTCTGATGATTTACATTGCAGAATTTACAATTACTACATATGCAGTTCAGTGATTTTGATTATATTTTTCTAGTAATATAATCATTCTCATTCTCTTTTTCAGAGGTGTTTATCTATTGTGTTGTTGTTGTTAGGTGCTGTCAAGTCATAGACGACTCATAGCAACCCTAGGAACGAAAGGCCTGAGCACCTCTATTTGATGTTGTGTTGTTGTTATGTGCCGTTGAGTCATTTACGACTCATAGCGACCCTATGTACAAGAGCTCTAAATGCTGTTCTATCCTGTGCCAACCTAGCCATCTCAAACGCACTTATTCCCACTGGTCCAGTCACAGAAT
>NW_006400051.1:692289-693379 GCF_000299155.1 Elephantulus edwardii | reverse complement strand
TTCTCCAGGTTTCTTGGCACAACGTAGTGAGCACATCCAGGGCAGTGTCTGTCTGTTGAAATACGTCAATTGGTATGCCGTCAACTTCTGGAGCCTTGTTTTTTGCCAATACCTTTAGAGCAATTTGAACTTCCTCGAAAACCCTATGTTCATCTACACATAATACAATTTCACTATTTCCTAAAATCACTATGTGATCTTTCAGGTTGGTATTGTTAATTTTTTTTTCCCACAAATAGCTGTTAAAGGAGCATGGTGCTCTAAATGGAACTATTTTGTTAGTTAAACTACACTATTGTTTGGTTTTAATCTTGCTTTGGGAATTTTTATTGGTTTTTTATTTTTTAATATAAGATTTAAATATTATCTTATTTAATTATCTTCTTAAGCAGAAAGTGTCAGGATGTCTCAGTACCTTGATCTGATTGTCTAGCGATAAGGAGCTACACTGTCAACCCAAAGGCCTGGAGTTTGAATTCACTAGCTGCTCTGCAGGATAAAATGAACAATGTCCTCTCCTGTGAGTTACTGCCTCTGAAAACCTGCTAGAGGGTCAACTCGGGTCGATTCCACTGGGATAGTATAATAACAGTAACAATAATGTAAATTATAATCAATGGAGACAAAATAGAAACGATGGACACAAGGTTGTAATCTGTACATGTGTTCCTTTACCCTAACACTTTTCCAAATAGAAAATCATTGCTAGTGTGTACCATCAAGTTGGAACTGAGCCATAGCTGATCCTCTGGTGGGTTTTCAGAGGCAGTTAATCTCACACAGTGCATGCCTTTGACCTTGCACTCAGCTTCTTGCCACTAGGATACCAGAGCTCCCAGTAGGAAATTAGATTTTCAACTAATATAAGTTGAATAGTTCTTCCCTCCAAAAAATGGAGTTGCTTTCATAGTTCAAAAAGTCATTACTAGATCCATCTTGAAGTACAATATTGTCAGTGACAGGATAATATTCATATGCATACAAGGAAGTCCAGTAAATACCCCTATCATTCAGATATATGCACCAACAACCAGAGCCAAGGAAGAGGATATAGAAAATTTTTACCAACTTTTACAATCAGAGATTGATC
>NW_006400051.1:678916-689780 GCF_000299155.1 Elephantulus edwardii | reverse complement strand
AACAACAACAACAACAACAACAAGTTCTTCCTTATGCCTGTTTTTCATACATACTTTGTCCTCTCCTTTGCTTTTTCAAGCTCTCTATCAAACAAACAACAAACTGAGATAACCTAACAGAAATAATTTAATTTGGCTTGGAGCCTAGGGAGCAATGAAGAACCCATGGAAAACTATAAGCGAGACAGAGAAGATAAGTTTGCATGACACAAGTAAAGTGTAGTCAAGTGAGACTTCCTCCTTAGCCTCTCAGCCACTAGGGCTCCAGTTTTTCTCTTTTTCTGCTTGCACTGAAGTTCTTTGCCTCTGCTACTCTTTCCTGAAATCTTTTTCTCTCTTTTTTTTTTGTCAGAAAATTTTCCTCCTTCCTAATTATCTTTTTCTATTTTATTCTGTCCCTCTACATATTCTTTTTTGAGAGCAGCAAGTGATTTTAATTTTTTTTCTCATCAATAACAAAAAAAAGAAACAACAACAACAGAACACCAAAGACAAATAAATAAAAATCATGATGTAAAACCAAAAATCTGACAGTGAGTTAAAACAATGGCTTTGGAACATTTTAAAGTAGTATATTTATGACTGATAAAGCCAAATCAGAATAAGACTGAATGTGTAAATTAAAATATGCCAGAAATAGAACCATAATGAGGAGAATGCTGCATCTATGTCCTGGAATGGGGGACAATGAGAAGGCAGATTGATCTCTTTCAGAAAGCTCCTGAGAGAAGACTGATTCAGAAGATTAGATTATTTGCAGGACTGTGGACACAAAATCAAAGTGGCCTAGTTGTTTTATGTTTTATTATTGTTGTTGATTACCATCAAGTTGAACACAACTCATAATGACTCTATAAACAAAAGACCTGAGGTCTTTCTATATTTACCACCATTTCTCAAAATTCATAAAGTTTCTAGACGCATGTTGTTTAGGAAGTGAATACCACTCCTGCTTCCAAACATGTCTTAATCTTAGATATCTACCAAACACTGTCCATCATGGGTAACCATTATGGCATTCAGCACCCCAATGGCACAAAGTTCAGTATCACAGCCACTCCAGGTTACTTCAGTACAGCAATTTGGTAGACCAGTACTGCTCCAGTGAGAAGGATATTTCTGTAAATTATAATTATATTAGGTCCCAGGGCCTCAGGCCCAAGGGAGCAACTGACATTTAAATACAAAGGCCCTCCAAGAGGTGGTGTTGACTCTAAACAAGAAGCGTATATAAAAACCAATAAGCACATGAAGAAATGTTCAAAATCCCTATGTCTAATAGAGATGGAAATCAAGACAACTATAAGATATCATCTCACCCCAGTAAGATTAGCAAAATTTAATAGAGCAGCAAGCGACAAATGCTGGCGAGGCTGTGGAGAGACTGGAACCCTTATTCACTGTTGGTAAAAGTGTAAAATGGTGCAACCACTGTGGAAAGTGGTGTGGCACTTTCTCAAAACGTTGCAAATAGAGATACCATTTCACCCATCAATTCCACTACTGGAAATATACCCTAAAGAGACCATAATTGACATCCAAACAGATATATGCACAACCATGTTTATTGCAGATTTGTTCACAATAGCAAGGAGCTGGAAACAACCCAAGTGACCATCAACAAATGAATGGATAGAGAAGCTGTGGTATATTCACACAATGTAATACTATGCTGCATTGAAAAATAAAGAACTCATGCAATATTATTCAAAATGGGTGACCCTGGAGGACGTTATGCTGAGTGAAATATCTCAGTCACAAAAGGACAAATACTGTATAGTGCCACTGTTGTAGAATGAGAATGAGGCTGACATTAGGGTGGGGGTAAGACTGAGAAAAAATGGATAAATTATGTATACTGCATAGAAGCCGACGAGGGAGAGAACAGTTTAAGAGTAATATATTTTAGGGGATTATGATTATCATTAGAGTTTGGAATGAGGATTGCAGAGTGGCATATAATCGGGGTTGGGGTCGGGGGGTGCAGGATGATTGTATACCAATAAAGGAGTTTTTCTTTTGCTGTTCAAGGAGAAGTGAGAACTGGGGGTGGGGGTAGGGTGGTCAGGCAGAAAAGTGCAACAATAAATGAGTGGAAACCCAAAATCTCTGTAAATGTTCATCGAAATTAATTAAAAAAACAAAAACAAAAACAAAAAACCCAACCAAACATTACACAAGGGCCTTGTTAGGAGCAGTTTAAGTGTAAGAAAAATATATATTAAATCTGTTTATTTTTAATTAATAAATGATAATTGCTGCAAAAGGATTGTGAAATATGTTTGCTATGAAGAATATTATAATGAGTTTGATACTTAAGGAATATTTGTGGAAGATATACTAGCAATTTAACATGTTTAAATAAGATAATATGTTAAAACTACTATGTAATGTGTGAGAATTAATAATATGCTAGACTATATTATATATAAGAATAAATATATTTGAGAACTTGCTACATTACATTTAAGTTAGATTATGTTAAGAATATATTGTAAAAATGTACTGAAAAGTTAATATGTCCAATTAGGTCTCTTAGAGGCCAAGGGTCCCCTGATCACAACAGGTGCAGTCCCTTGATAAGGAGATATGACTGGCTAATGGCATCTTGCCAAGGATGGAACACGATTGGTCAAACATATGTCATTTTGGGACTAATGCAATTGGTTGGAAACTCAAAGTTGAATGTCATTGGTTGAATATGATGTAGCATCTAATATCCACTCTAAGGGTATTTATACCCCTAATAGTTCAACCTTTAACTCTCTCCACTTCAACCGAGAACACTGAGCTGAACACTGAAGACCCAAAGGCTCTTTTCAGAGCCAAAGACTTAACAGCTCTTCTCAGAACTGAAGACTCAAAGGCTCTTTTCAGAGTCAAGAACTCTAGCCTACACTGATGGACATGAACTACCTAGACAGTGGATGATTCTGCCCACAACTATGTGCCCTGGCTATGTTGAATTGCTCAACTAGCTGAGAACCCCCGGCTACATCAACTTGCTGAACTAGCAGAGAACCCCTCGACTGCACCAATGACCATGAGAGGCAAAGGAAGACAATGAGTTGGGATCCCAGGGTGAGTGAAGTTATGAATTGTAATGTAGATAAATTGCAATTAACTGTATAATGCTTACTATGAATTAATGAATCAATATGTTGTGATGAATTTATGAAATGAAATGTAGATAAATTGCAATTAACTGATGCTTGTTATGAATCAATGAATCAACATTTGGTGATGAATTTATTAATTGAAATATAGGTAAATAGCAATTGTTGCTATTAATTAATCAATAAATTGTAATTGGCTTTTGTATTATGTCTATGAGTAATTAATTAAGGCTCAAGGTTCATGACAGCCTTCAAACAAAACAGAGCTCATCTTTCAGAGTAGAACTGCTTTCCCCAGTCTCCCTTTCATTTGTTGTTGTTAAGTGCTATCGAGTGGAGTAGCAACCCTATGAACAAAAGATCTGAACCCTGTTCTATAACTATCATCATATTGCTATGTTCTTAGAGTTTCCAGAGGCATGAAGTGTAGGAAGTGGATGACACTCCTGCTTCCAATCCTGAATCAATCTGGGAGCTTCAGTAAACACTGCCAATGATGGGTAACCATTATGGTGTTTGACACACCTATGACACTGCTGTTTCACTTAAAAAAATGTTCATCCCCAAATCAAATAACCATGGGACCCTACAACATTTTTAAGACAGGCACGCCCACCAAATGTTGGTTGACCTCCAGGCCATAGCTCATTGTTAACTGAATTTGGCTATGTTTTATTGTAGCAGGATCTTTTATTTTTCTATTGGTCCAGAGATTTAGTTGTTAGGTAATGTGCTCTAGTTTTCATAAAGAGACATTAATTCCTTGCATTTTGTTACTGCATACTATTTCCTATTAATTCCAGTATACTCAAATTTCACTAATCCAGGTGTCTTCTATTTTCACTTGTCAAGCATAACTCAATCATCTAAAGCTGGTTCAAAGCATTTTTATAATAAATGCCATTTCATCAGGAAAAGAACAAAAGTCTCCTCCTGTGTGATTTATTGACTCTGAAAACCTGATGGAGCCTCAGCTATGAGTCTGTTATGACTCCACGACACACAGTAATAACAACATTCATATTATAAGGCACTTTGGTAGCCTGCTCAGTAGGGAGTTGCACTGCCAACTCCAATAGATACAGTTCAAATCCACCATCTGCTACTCAAAAGAAAGATGGACAATCTTCATCCATTCAATTTATAGACTTTGAAAACCTCTGAAGGATCAACTATGAGTTTGTTACAACCCTACAGCAAATGAGTTGACATTTCATGTGATAGAGCTACCTTGTTAATGATTCCTCATTTTATTCTTTATAGGTTTTGGGTGTTGTTGGTTGTTTTGTTCTGTTTTAATAATTGAAGCTTTATTGCAACTGTAACTTACAATAAGCAAGTCTACTGGTGCTAATTTTTTCAGCATCATGTTCTCATTTCACGTCTCCAGGTCTCATTTTGATAATTTTAATAGTATTTCAAATATTCGGTTTACACTATTACACAATTAATAGATTAAAACGTAGTGTAAACTTAAAATTTATATGCACTGGTAACCAAAAATCTTCATGTGACTCACTTTATTGTCTTAGTATAAAACCGAACCTATAGTATCTTTGAGCTCTTTTTCTACTTTTATTCAATGAGAACACAATCTTACCTTTTGGTTTTCTATCTCAAGCTCTTTGCACATGTAAGTATAATACTTGATTTTATATTCTTGTTCTGCCCTTTAAAAGGAATATGTGATTAGGCATTATACGTATGACAACACTCTGGAACAAGAGGTGCATTGTAAATTGGACTGGACAAGAGGAAAGGGAAGAGGAGGGAAGAAAATATGTAACAATGGATGAATTAAAAAAAGAAACAAAAATTTCTGACATCTGTTTTGGTCTTTCTTTCCTGTCTGTGAAATGATCTTTTGCTTTCTTCAAGGATAGTGTTATTGACATCATTTCATAACATGTTTGTTCTTCAATCGTTATTGCTAAATGCATTGATTTTACATTCAGTTGCTATGTTAAGGATTCTGAAGCTTCTTCTGACATACTTTGGGTATGCTGCAAGGAGGGACTGGTCCTTGGAGAGGGACATCATGTATGGGAGAGTGGAGGGATGGTGCAGGAGAGGAAGACCCTCGATGAGATGGATCGATTCTGTGAGTGGAGTGGTGGGAATGAATGTGTTTTAGACAGCGAGGTTGGCACAGGATAGAACGACATTTAGGGCTCTTGTACATAGGGTCGCTATGAGTTGCAAGCGACTTGATGACACATAACAACAACAACATCAATCAAGGTCATATTTTGGTTCTCTTGGACTTATTTTTATGTTTTTCAAATTCAAGTTGAATTTGCATGTGTGTTGATAGTCTGTTTTATAGTTAACCCTTGACCAAGATTTAAATGCTGACATTTAGCTTCTCCAGTCTCCACAGATACACTGAATCTGATTCCTATGTAGTCTGTTAGGTTTAGTCCATGTGACTAGTCTCAGTGAATGGTGTTCTATATTGTTTTTAAATTTGTTAAAATTATTTTCAAGAACTAAATTATTCGTTGTGCAAAATTCTATCACACAAGTTCCAGCCTCATTTCTGTCCTAAAATTCTATTTTCCTTCTTTGTTTACAAATTTTGCATTCCAGCCATAAATTATTATTAGCATGTTTTGATTATATGATTGCAATGTGCAAGTTACTGGAGTTAGAAGTAAAAAGGGAGGGATATACTCAGCATTTCTTAAGCTAAAAAACTGAAAAGTAAATTAAACCTTGAATTGCAACATTGAAGGATTTTATGAGCAAAGTCTTGAATGATGGGGGAATATAGAAAAAAGATGGAAGGAACATAGAGTCATTATACCAAAAAGAATTAGTCAATGCTGAACTGTATGATTGTGGCTCATCTGGTGTAGTATCTTACTGCTCTAGAACCTAGAAGAAGGCTTCTGGTAGAGTTAAAGGTTTTTTTCATTAGGAAGCCATGGACAAGAATGAACAGAATAAGAGTATGAGTAGTATGTAATACATCATGAGGGAGAAAAAATACTGCCACTCAAATTCTTACAATCATTTTTTTTTAGTAATACAGTACCAGAACATGATTTTTCTTATATCAGAATTTTTAAATTAGAAATCATTTGTGTCTATAATTTATAAATAATTACAGTAATAATAATTATTATTATGGAAGAAACAATCCAATAAGCACTCACTGTCAATGTTCCTCATGTGCATGTCAATGCACCACCTATCTGTTAGGGGAGATTTGTGTATTAGATGTTGTTAGAGCTTAAGACCAAGATGGTCTAAGAGAAAAAAAATAAAAAAGCAACAAAACAACAACGTGGTGATGTACTTTTGAAATCAGAGAATCAAAACCTTTTGAATAACAAAATGAACACTACCAGATCTGTAATCAGGGATAAGTTCATTCCAGGAATCAGTTCATTCCAAGGTACATAAGACCTCAAGTCCAAGTAAGACTCCTTTAGAATGACCAATAATCAACAACACAAGGGAGCTGCATTTATTTGTCTTTGTATGGATCTTATTTCTAGGGAAAAGTACTGTCATGATTCATTGGTAACTAACTTTGTGGGATTATCCTGTTGCAATGTGAGTAATGAAAAGTTATAAAAATTAAAATATAAATAAGGAGAAATAAAAAGAGTGCATATGTAGAACAATTAACTATGCACATACAGTGAAATAGTAAAGGGAACTCAATGTTATATAAAATAATGTGTTTATATAGTGATGTGGCAGGATTTTTCTTTTTTGTCAATTTTATTTATAGTTGATGTATTTATTAGGTATATAAGATTAAAGGCCAAAACCTTGAAACGTTTTAAGTAACACTGGAGACTAGACAGCATACTTCTATGAAACTCTGGATCCTGAGATATCCACAGAGCTGCTGTGGAGAAAGATTGACAGTGGAGTTTGTCAATGGACAGCAGACAAAGAAGCGTTCAGCTCTCTGGCTGCTGTGTGCTTTGAGGGCATACACTTTGAAAGCAGTGATTGATTCTGGCTCAGAGGCTGACATTATCACTCTGTCTGACATCTACAAGTGTGTTCCCATTCCATCCCCAGTTGTTCATCGATCTAGATGTCCTGTGTGGTTTCAAACTCCTCTGAGCTCCTATAAGCCCAGCTTTGCCTTTACAGAGTACACTAGGCCCAAATTAAGAATGCCCCTAAGGCAGAACTTTTTCAAAGAGTTGGAGACAAAACACAAGTTAATGAATTCCTGCAATAGCAAAACAACTTTTTGATAAAGGTTTTGCCTTTTTTATTCATTGAGCTCAGGCAATTTTTATTTTCTCAATTTTCTCTTTGTAATGTATTGCTACACCAATGCTTCCAAAATTAATTGTGACCTTCAAGCAATATTTTTATTTCACGAGCACTGGTAGATTCTATTTATTCAAAAATTTATTTCGTATATTCATTACTACTTTTACAAAACAGTATTATCTTGTTAAAAATATGTATTCATGATCTACCTAATTACTCTTGCTATTGCTGTTGTTGCATGCCATCAAGTCAGAACCAACCCTCAGCTGACCTTCTGGAAGGTTTTCAGAAACAATAAATCTCACTGGAGGAGATCGTCCAGCTGTTGGTTTCCAACCACACATCTTTGTGATAGTATATAAAGAAGTAAGGGATTCATGTTCAGGAATCAGCACTGAGCCAAAGGTAGTTAACTTGACCTCAAAAGTGACCTCATAATTAGTAGCTATGTCATTGCACATCTGACTTAAACATAAACTTGTCATGAGCTGGATACTTTCTATACCATAACATGGATGAGTCATAGTCATTTTAAAGGATGAAAATGTAAAAGCAAATTGTAGGGTAGTTATTAAGACTCTAGAGTTATAATAACTCAGTAAATTAACTGCCTTTAAGTGGATTCCCACTCATAACAACTGTAAAAAGAGCAAGAGTTATGTGAGAAATAACATATCTGAACTTTTATCAACTTCACGGAGGGAAACTATCCCTGTCCACAACATCAAAGCACAAAACCAATTCCCATGAGGTCAGACATGTCACCTATTCTCAAATACCTCTGTCTTCTCATCTCAACATCAATCTCACTGCTTGGATGGGTCCAGAATTCGATGTGATAGCTTATAGACCACATAGAACCGTATTCAGGAAGTCAAAAGGTTATAATTCAGATTAATAACAGAATAGAGTCAAGATGTCTTTCAAAATGTGCATGCAGGCTCCTCAGCCTCAAGAGTTCTCAGTCCTGCCAATATTGCTTCCTCTGACAATTGTGCAACAAAGTTCTCAGTCTTGCTGCTATTGGCTTCCAACCTCGTGCCTTTGCCCTCCCACCAAAGAGTCTCCCATCAATTCTTCAGTTCAGCCATCACTATTGCTGCCATTCCAAAGCATATTCTACCTTTCACTGGATTAGGGGAGGTCACTCTTCTCTGACTGAGGAAAGAATTATTTCATCTGGTAGGGGAAGATCTGTAGCTAGAGCTGTTCAATTTATTAGTGAGACTTGGTCAATGCCAGTGTAGATTGTTGAGATTATCCAGTCTCCTCGTGAAAAGGTAGGTAGCCAATCCTCTTATGGAGAGGCCAACATGCTCATTCACATGGGCATACATAACTGCATAGCAACATCAAAAAAGGGCTAGACACATCATAAAACCCCATAGCAACCTTCTATGAGATGTCTGAAGCTGTAAATATTTTTTATAGTTAGGATACATGCCTGTTGCTTACTTAGAAGACTGATCGCTAGATAGCTAGGAGTAGATTAGATACTTGTTCCAGTAGAAGATCACACACACACACACACACACACACACACACACACACACACACTTTGACTGTGTGGATTACAATAGTCTGTGGGTGACTCTGAGAAAAGGGGGAATCCCAGAACATTTGATTGCTTTTAGGTGAAACCTATAGTTACTTGGACCAAGAGACAGTCATCAGAACAAAGCAAGGAGACACTACACGGTTCTAAATTGGGAAGGGTGTCTGCCAGAGATTTATTCTGTCTGCATACCTTTTCAATCTATATGCAGAACGGATCATCAGGGACACTGGGCTGTATGAGGAGGAATGTGGCATCAGGATTGGATAAAGACTCATTAACAACCTGTGTTATTCAGATGACACAAACCTGCTTGCTGAAACTGAGGAGGACCTGAAGTGTTTGCTGCAGAAGGTCAAGGACTGCAACCTTCATTATGAATTGAAGATCAATGATGTCTTTGAGCTGTGGTGCTGGAAAAGAATGTTGAATATACACCATGGACTGTTAGGAGAACAAAGAGGTTCTTCCTGGAGAGAGTAAAACTGGGCTGCTCCATGAGGCAAGGATTCTGAAGCTTTGTCTGATATACTTTGGACAAGATACAAGGAGGGACTAGTCCTTGGAGAAAAACATCGTGTTTGGGATGGTGAAGAGTTAGTGCAAGAGAGGAAGATCCTTATCGTCATGGATTGATTCAGTGTCTGGGGAATGGGGGTAGGTGTGTCAGAGACAATAAGGTTGGCCCAGGATAAAACAGAGTTTAGGGCTCTTGTACATAGGGTCACTATGAGTCACAAGCAACTCAACAGAACATAACAACAACAACAAAACACACACACACACACACATGTAAATACTCGAATAATATCATTAATATTACATGAAAGCAAGGTTCTGCTGAAGATTATCCAAAAACGACTAGAAAAGCACATCAACAGAGAACTGCCAGAAGTGCAGGCTGAGTTTAGAAGAGGCTGTGGTATTGGGGATATGACTTAATGTTAGATGGATCTTGGCTAGAAAGAAGAGAGCACCAGAGGAATGTCTATCTGTGTTTCATTGACTATGAAAGACATTTGATTGTGTAGATCATAACAAACAGTGGCTATATCTGAGAAGACTGAGAATTCCAGAACACTTGAATGGGCTTATATGAAACTTAGACTTGGACCAGGAAGCAGTTGTGAGAACAGCCAAGCAAACACTGCATGGTTCAAAATTTAGAAGGATGTACACCAGAAATGTGTCCTATTTCTATATGTTTCTAATGTATATTGCAGAAGAGTTCACCCAGGAGGCTATACTCTGTGAGGAGGAATGTGGTATCAGGATTAGAGGAAGACTCATCAACAACCTGTGTTATGCAGATGACACAACCATGTTTGCTAAAACTGAGGAGGACCTGTAGCACTTACTGCAGAAAGTGAAGGACTGAAGTTTTAAATATGGATTAAAGTTCAACATCAAGAAAACAAAGATTCTCACCACTGGGTCGATTGGCAGTATTATAATAGATAGTGAAGATATTGAGATTGTTAGTGGCTATAGTTTGCTTGGCTCCACAACCAATACTCTTGGTAGCAGTAGTCAGAAAATTAAAAGATTAATTGCTGTCAGGGACATCCCCAGAGTACTGAAGAGCAACAATGTCAGTCTGGAGACTAAGGTGTGCCTAATTCAGGCCAAGATCTTCAAAAATTACTTGCTATATGCATCAGAAAGCTGGACAAAGACTAGTAATGATAGGAAAATTGATGCCTTTGAGCTGTTGTGCTGGAGAAGTGTATTGAATATATCATGGAATGCTAGGAGAACAAACAGGTTTATCCTGGAGAGAGTGAAACTAGGCTACTCCTTGGAGACAAGGATTTTGAAGCTCTATCTGACATACTTTGAGCATGATGTAGGGGGAACCAGTCCTTAGAGAGGGACATCATGACTGGGAGGGTGAAGGGACAGTCCAAGAGAGGAAAATCCTCAATGAGACAGATTGATTCAGTGACTG
>NW_006400051.1:676069-677526 GCF_000299155.1 Elephantulus edwardii | reverse complement strand
AGACCCTCTATGAGGTGGATTGATTCAGTGACTGGGGTAATCGGGATGGGTGTGTCAGAGGCAATCCAATTGGCACAGGATAGGGCAGGGTTTAGGGCTGTTGTACATAGGGTCGCTACGAGTTGCAAACGACTCGACGACACATAACAACAACAACAACAACAACCAGATAAGATAGGTTTGGAAGCATGAGTGGCATCTACTTCCTAAAGAACATGCTTCTGGAAAATCTATGAACTTAGAAAAACAACAATAGTTATAAAAAAAGTTCAGGCCTTTTCTTCATAAGAGTCCCTGAGTCACATTTGACTCGACAATAAGCAACAAAAACAAAATAATATAAATTATCCAAAATTGATGAGAGCAGCACATCAACAGAGTACTTCCAGATGTATAGGCTGAGGTTTAGAAGAGGCCATGGTACTAGAGATATTATAGCTAATATTAGAAGGATCTTGGCTGAAAGTAGAGAGTACCAGAGGACTGTCTATCTGGGTTCATTGACTATGCACAGCCATTTGACAGTGTGGATCACAACAAACTGTGGCTATATCTGAGAAGAATGTGAATCCCAGAACACTTGGTTGTGCTTCTGTGAAACCTATACTTGGGACAGGAGGCAGTACAGAGCAAGCAAACATTGAATAGTTCAAAATAGAGAAGGGAGTATGCCAGGGATGTATTTCTTTTCCATGCCTTTTCAATTTATGTGCAGAACAGATCATCTGGTAGGCTGGGCTGTATGAGGAAGAATGTGGCATCAGGATTGAAGGAAGATTCAATAATAACCTGCATTATGCAGATGACACAACTCTACTTTACTGAAACTGAGGAGGACCTGAAGCACTTGATGAAGGTCAAGGACTGCGGCCTTCAATATGGATCAAAGCTCAACATCAAGAAAATAAAGATTCTCACAACCAGCTAACTGGCAATAATATAATGGATGGTAAAAAGATGGAGATTAACATCTTTATTTTGCTTGGCTCCACAATCAACTCTCTTGGTATCAGCAGCCAGGAAATCAAGAGATTAACTGCTTTGGGAAAGTCTGCAGTCAGGAACATCTCCAGAGCAGTGAAGGGCAAAGACATCAGTCTGGAGACTAAAGTGCACCTGATCCAAACCATAGTGTTTGCAATTGTATGCTATATATCAGAGAGCTGGATCATGACTAGGGATAATAGAAAGAGGATTGATGTCTTTGAACTGTGGTGCTGGAAAGAGTATTGAATACACCATGGACCTCCAGGAGAACAAACAGATTTATCCTAGAGAGGGTGAAGCCAGCCTGCTCCTTAGAGGCAAGGATTATGAGGCTTTTTATTACATACTTTGGGCATGTTGCAAGGAGGGATCCAACTTGAAGGTACACAGCTATATATGTTGTTGCTGTTGTTATGTGCTGTTGAGTCGCCTGCAATTCATAGTGACCCTATACAACAGCCCTAAACCCT
>NW_006400051.1:673777-675861 GCF_000299155.1 Elephantulus edwardii | reverse complement strand
ACTTTAGAATCTTTGCCTCCAAGGAGAAGCCTGGTCTCACCCTCTCCAAGATGAATCTGTTTGTTCTCCTAGCAGTCCATGATATATTCAATACTCTTCTCTGGCAAAACAGCTCAAAAGCATTAATTCTCCTTCTATCATCCTTAGTAATTTACCAGCTTTCTGATGCATAGCAAGTAGTTGCAAAGATCATGGCATGGATTAGACGCACGTTAGTGTCCAGACTGACATCATTGCTCCTCAGTACTTTGGAGAGTTCTCTGACAAAAACTTTCCCAATGCAATTCATCCCTTGGTTTCTTGGCTCCTGGTACCAAAAGTGTTGATTATGGGGTCAAGCAAACTAAAACTATTAATAATCTCAATCTCGTCATCATCTATCATGATGCCGCTAATTGGCCCAGTGGTAAGAACCTTTGTTTTCTTGATGTTGAGCTTCAATCCGAATGGAAAGCTGCAGTCTGTAACCTTCTGCATCAAGTGCTTCAGGTTCTCCTCAGTTTCAGCAAGTAGGGTTGTGTCATCTGCATAACACAGTTTGTTGATGAGCCTTCCTCCAATACTGCTACTACATTTTCCCCCATAGAGCTCAGACTCCCAGATTGCCTGTTTTGTATATAGATTGAAAAGATATGGAAATAGGATACATCCCTGGCAGACAATATTCCCGATTTTGAGTCATGCAGTGTTTGCTTGCTCTGTTCTGATGACTGCCTTCTCGTCCAAGTATAAGCTTCATGTAAACACAATCAAGTGTTCTGGGATTCCCATTCTTCTCAGATATAGCCACAGTTTGTTATGATCCACACAAATGCCCTTTTAAAATCAATTAAACTCAGATATACATTCCTCTGATACTCTCTGCTTTCAGCCAAAATCCGTCTAATATTAGCTATAATATCCCTAGTACCATGGCCTCTTCTACACCCAGCCTGCACTTCAGGCAATTCTCTGTTGAAGTGCTGTTCCAGTAATTTTTGAATAATCTTCAGCAGGATCTTGCTTGTATGTGATATCAATGATATTGTTCAATAATTTCCACACTCTCTATATATTAAAATATGATCCTTACTCTGCTGTACCTACTGCTGCTAATTTCTGGTTATGAAATTAATTGTAAATGACTTCACAGAGTTGTTGGCGTTATTAGTGAAACAAATTTGATGGGTAGGCAAGGAGAAGCAAAAAATATCTTACAATAAAAGTCTATGATCTGACCAGTAACAGAAATGCAAGAACCTTCTGGTTATCTTAATTGTCCAATAATCATCTCAGAGAAGTCTCAAATCAGCTCTTCTTTCAATTGTCCAGCAAGCAAAACTTCTTGCTCTTTCTTCATATGGTTCCATCATGCCACAGTGTCCTACAGTCTGTTTAGCTCTCCCTCTTATGTAGACCTCACAGGTGTTTATGATAATAAAAATAAGAATCAGTGGTGAACCATATATCTGCAGTTGAGGGAGCTGGAGACCATGTCCCCAAGGGGACCTAAACCAATGGATGCCTTATTTTATCTAAAAATGCTTCAGAAACTAATCCTGTGTAATCTCATTTCTTGCTTTAATGAGAATCTACATTTATTTCTTAAATCATAGCAGTTGCCTTCTAAATAATACTTTCTATTACATTTGCTAATTTTTCATTCAATATGTAAAAATGGCAAAACCTCTGTCCAGATGTTGTGTCTAAATTTATTCTCAGTAGAATAGCCAGAGTATTTTTTTTAAGAATGAGAGTCATTTTATGCATTTTATGCATAAAGTTTTCCACTCAGAATAGAAGCTGAGGTATGAGATCGAGTTCATAAATTCTCATCTTGTCTCACTGATGCTACTTGATTAGTTCTTCTTGGTTTGTTGATTGTTGATGCCTAGTTTTTCCTGAATCTTGGTGACCCTGTGCACAACAAAACTTAGTTGTATGTAATCCTGCACTTATCCCACTATTGGTTGCAGATTAGACTGTTGTGATCCAAGGCGTTTCTGATGTGATCCAAGGGGTTTTCACTGACAGATTTTCAGAAGATTGCGAGATTTTTCTTCCTAATTCGTCTTGGTCTGGAAACTATCGGTTGTTGTTGTTGT
>NW_006400051.1:669811-671182 GCF_000299155.1 Elephantulus edwardii | reverse complement strand
TATTTATGCGTTCCATTTCTTCCTTAACAATATCTAATTTTCCTACATTCATGGTTCTCACATTCCATGTCCCAATCACCAGTGTCTGCTTACAACTGTTATTTAGCATCATAGTAATACATAAGCCTCTACATATAGTTTGGAAGACATATGAAGTGCAATTCAACTCCATTCTCCCTATTCAGTGAGTGACCTCATATCTTTTGATTCTTTACCTAAACCCATCTTGTCAATAAATAAAATAAGGTTATCATTCTAATTCTGGTGGTCTAGGGCATGGAATTGCACTGCTGATCAGAAGGCACTTGGCTCAAATCCAGGAGATAGATGGGAAATCTCCTCCACCAGAGAAAAATGGACAATCTCCATCTTTGTAATGTACAGCTTTTGAAAATCTGTTCTAGGGTCAACTCTGAGTAAGTTTTGACTTAACACATAAGAACAACAACACCACATATTGTAAGTCCTGATATCCGTAGCTCTGTCTAGCCATAGAAAACAAAACAAAAACAAAACCCAAAACACACACACCACACTTTATTTTCTTTGCTTACAAAGTTTGTATTTATTATTTCACACTATTCTTCATTCATATTGTGTTTCATACAATCATTCTCATTCATTATGTTTTTTAAAATTAATTACCATTGAACTTTGTCCATCATTACTGTCTTTTCATGCAGATCCATCCCATTTTCTTTGCCCCTTCCCTCCATGCATCAAACTGTACAACTCTGTAATTTCATTCCTACCCATCCTCACCCCTCTGATCCCTCCTGTCCCTCCCCCCCTTTGGTTTCTATACATATACTACTAGTTATCTTTCTATTTTTACAATAAGTGTCTTATGCAGTATTTGTCCTTATGAGACTGTGTTAGTATCCCTTTTTTGTTTTATGCAACATATGTACAAATACCTAAAACCTCATACGTTTTCCTTACTACGTTTATTCTCTGTTTTCTCCATATCATTTCAACCTATATGCAGAACAGATTATCTGGGAGGCTGGGCTCTATGGGGACAAGTGTGGCATCAGGACTGGTGGAAGATCCATCAACAATTTGCGTTATGCAGATGACACAACCCCGCTTACTGAAACTGAGGAAGATCTGAAGTGTTTGCTGCAGATGGTCAAGGATTGTAGCTTTGGACCAATTGGCAGTATCAGGATGGATGGTGAAGAGATTGAGATTGTCCACAGCTTTAGTTTGCTTGGCTCCCCAGTCAACACTCTTGGTATCAGCATCCAGGAAATTAGAAGATGTACTGTGGCAGGACAGTCTGCTGTTAGGGACCTCTCCAAAGCACTGAAGAGCAATTACGTCATTCTGGAGAACAAGGTGTGCCTGATACAGGTCATGGTCTTTGCA
>NW_006400051.1:667469-669391 GCF_000299155.1 Elephantulus edwardii | reverse complement strand
TGTTGTACATAGGGTCTCTTTGAGTCGCAAGTGAGCCAACGGCACATAACAACATAATCTTAATGCCAGGAGGACAGTTATATTTGTCTATTTAATGACTGTTATAGTACAGGTCTCTTGAACATTGCATGTATGACACACAACATGCATTAAATGAATGAATGAATAAATGAGAGAAAAGGTTACTCCGTTCTTCTTAGCTTGTACATAGATTGGAGGGACGTTTATAGAAAATGAGGTCAGAAAAGCATTATGGAGTTAACGGAAATGAAGGCCTTAAATGTTAAATCAGTTCTTTTCTACTATATTTTATGTAAAATAAGTAAAAATTAGATCCATCTTCCAAAATAATATTTTTATTGTTTATCATCTTCTCTAGGAAGTAGTGGAAACTCTACTTGTCATTTAAGGGCATGAAAACACTTACTCATTTGATTTAACCGTAATTATGTACATATAAGGAGACCTGTTTTCTTCTCTTTTCCCTTCAAATCCTCTATCCTATCGCTTTTTACATTTTGTGCTTTGGTTTGGATCTATTATTTTGACCCAATGTATCACAGGAGTCTTATGTGGTTGCTTATTCTAGGAGTGTGCTCCTTCCTGGTGTATTGGTCATCTTAAAGACTCATCGCTTGTTTGAATGAAAGTTGAATCACAAGAGTGAGTTGTGTTCCAAATTTGAAGATGACTAACTGTTATATTTTAGAGGTTCCCAATAAGAATTACCTTTTTGTATTTTGCAGTTTCATTATATGTTTCTTTCAACTCTAGATAATTCTCCTGTGTTCCTTTCAGATTGTTCAATATTGGTAGCCATGTATTGTTTAATTCTTCTGATGTTAGGGTTATAGGAGTTTACATGATCCTTTTGTCCTTTGATATAATTGTTTTAGTATACATTTGCTTTTCTTCCCTCTTCTTTGTTCCTACCATGGAGAAAACAATCATTTCACCTAAGACGGCTGTTCTCAAGCTTTAAAGACCTACTCAGCAAGCCAAAATATGCTGTTAAACATTGGTGAAAACCTATGTTAATCTTTAGTAACAAAATTTGTTCAGATCCTGAGGTTGAGGTAATGTATATATTGACAATTCTGATGATCACTATATCAAAAATAATTGATTAGTTACCTCTTCCTAAAGATGTAAATAAATATTAATGTCAGACTTCTGACAAATTTCTAACAATAAATCTGCTTTGATATTATTTGATGTATGCCTATGTATGCTGTTACTGCTTATAAACAGGGTAAATATGCATTAATTTAACATCTATTTTTTTTCTCTTATGTCTACTTGTGACAATGATGTTCCAGCTCAGAACTAAACTGACAATTGAGGCTCAATAATTAAGTGGGAAGAAAGTTGGTTATTGTTGTGGGGTCCTTCTTATTTTCCCTGACACAATCATCCTCTACTTCTTTAGATCAATTCCTGCTGTTACTTTTGATTCATCATTGCAATAGCTAGACTTCTACTCCTCAATATTTTTTACAGCTAAAGCCCATGTCAGTCATTTCCAACAAGCTTTGATTACTCATCTGGCTGGTGAGAAAAAAAAATCCTTATTTTTAAAAAAAAACCAAAAAACCAAAAACCCTAAAACCCAAAACAAACAAACAAACAAAAGAAAGAAAAACAATTCAGAATGGTGCTCGCTTCAGCAGCACATGTACTACAATTGTAATAATCCAAAGAAGATTATCATGGCCCCTGAGCAAGGATAATACTCAAGTCCATGAAGCATTCCAAATTTAAAAACCCCAAAAATCAAAAACAAAGGAATTTAAGAAAATTTCTCCTATTTTATTTCTCACTAAATATTCTGATTTTTTGGTTGACAATCCTTAAAGATGTTTGGGTCACCCTGATCTACAAAAAACTTAGAAAATGTCCTGTTTAAGCCAATTAGTTGTTGT
>NW_006400051.1:664669-665641 GCF_000299155.1 Elephantulus edwardii | reverse complement strand
AATAAAATTTAATAATTAAAAAAAAGTGAAAAAGCAGAGATGCAAGACATTTTGCTGAAACTATCACTATCTTGTAATGTAATGCAGTGGGTTGTAATTCCACATTTTTCCATCTTCATGATATTTTAGTATGTAGAAATGTTTGTCAGAGTTTGGGTTTGATGCTTGGATCTGGAATTGCAGAGTCAACAAATGTAGCCTTTATCCATTAAGGAATTCATGACTGAAAGTGTGTGTCAGGACTCACAGACAAGTAATGATAATAAAAATAATAATGTGAGAACGGCATTAATAAGTATGTGCAATTTACTGAGGGGTAAATAGACTTTGTGAGAATTCAGAGTAAAGCCTCATCATAATGAGACACATGAAAAATAAACAGCAGTTTGCCCCACATATTAGAGACTATAATGCTGGGAAAAAATACATGGAAACTCTGAGAAGATTATAATGTGATGTATTTTATTGTTGTTATGTTCAGTTGAATTGAGTATGACTCAGAGCAACCCTATGGACAATACATCTCATCCTTGTTCTATCCTGTCCCACCCTTGTCGTCTCTGACACACTTGAGCCCATTATTGCAGTAACTGTGTCAATCTAGCTCATTGAGGGTCTTTCTCTATTTTTCTGATCCTCCACATTTTAAGTATGACACCACTTTGCAGGGAATCTTCTCTCCTTGCAACATGTTCAAAGAATGTGAAATGAAGTTTGACCATCTGTGATTCTAAGGAGCACTCTGCACGTTTTCTAAAACATATCTGTTGGTTTTGTAGTCCGTGGTATATTGAGTTCCCTTCTCTGACCCCACAACTCAAAGACATCAATTCTATAATCCTTATTCATTGTCAAGCTCTCAGATGCATCACAAGTGACTGCAAAGACCATGGTCTGTTTCAGGTGTACCTTAGTCTTCAAACTGACATCAACACTTCTTAGCTGCTGGAGGATAAGTTATTAGCCGATTTT
>NW_006400051.1:663103-663904 GCF_000299155.1 Elephantulus edwardii | reverse complement strand
TGTGCATATATCTGCTTGGGTGGCAGTTATGGTCTCCTTGGGGTATATTCCCAGTAGTGGAATTCCTGGGTCAAACATTATCTCTATTTGCAAATTATTGAGAAAGCACCACAGAGCCTTCCATGATGGTTGCACCATTTTACACTTTCACCAAGAGTGAATAAGGGTTCCAGTTTCTCCGTAACTTTGCCAGCATTTGTTGCTTGGACAGCAAGATTTCTTTTAGTTACTTTATCATTATTTTTCTTTAATTTTAAATTTTTAGTGATATAATTTTATTATTTCTTCCCCTTTCCCCCCACTGTTATACCTGGTGATCATCAAAGAATGTATCTTTCTGTTAGTAAACCTGGATTTAGTTTGGGTTTTTCAAATAGTGGATTCATACAATAAATAGTTGCACTTTATGATTGACTTACTTCATTTAGCAGAGTATTTTTTTAATTTGTCTTTACTAAGTTGTGTTTTGCAAATTCTTCATTCATTTTTAACATTGTATAGAATTCCACTGTATGAATGTACTATAGTTTTCCCATTCATCTATTGATAAACACTTCGATTGTTTTCATTCTTTTGTCATTATAAATAATGCTGCAATGAACATGGATGTTTATATATCTGTCTGCATTACTTTGCTTTCTTTGCAATATATAGCTATTACTGGGACTGCTACATCAAATAATATTTTTTAATTATTAATTTCAAAGACCTCTTCTAAATCCAGCCTGTACATCTGGCAGTTCTCTGTTGACATATTGTTCCAAACATTTTTGGATAATTTTCAGCAGAATCTTGCTTGCA
>NW_006400051.1:647355-658983 GCF_000299155.1 Elephantulus edwardii | reverse complement strand
GCGTGAAATACTTTGGGTATGTTGCAAAGAGAGGGACATCATGTTTGGGAGAGTGGAGGGACTGCACAGGAAAGGAAGACCCTCGATGAGATGGATCGATTCTGTGAGTGGAGTGGTGGGAATGAATGTATTTGAGACAGCAAGGTTGGCACAGGATAGAACGGCATTTAGGGCTCTTATACATAGGGCCCCTATGAGTTGCAAATGACTCGATGGCACATAACAACAATAAACAATTTCAATGAAAATTTACAGAGACTTTGGGTTTCCATTCATTCATTGTTGCAGTTTCCCCCTCTTCCAACCCTTCCCCCTAGGACACTACCTTCTTGTAAAATTAAAAGAAAAATTCTTTCATTGTTTTACAATCCCTCCCCCAGGTCCACTCCACTATGTAGCCTTCGCTCTGGACTCCTGTCATGACAAAAGTACCTAATCATGTATCCCTTTTAAACAGCTTTCTCCCTTATTTGTTTCAATACAGTATACATTATTGAACCCATCTTTCTCAGTCTCCCCCCAACCCTAAGGTCAGTCCTATTTTACAATAGTGGCACCATGCAGTCTTTGTCCTTTTGTGACTAAGATACTTCAGTCAGCATAATGTCCTCCAGGGTCAGCCATTTTTAATAATATTGCATGAGTTTCTTGTTTTTCAATGCAGCGTAGTATTCCATTGCATGAATATACCACAGATCCATTCGTTGTTGATGGGCACTTAGGTTGTTTCCAACTCCTTACTGTTGTGAACAAAGCCACAAAAAACATTGGTGTGTTTATATCTGCTTTCCAAGAAAACATAGAATAGTGATTGCACCATTGTATTGTCCAATCATCTTGACCTAAGGAACTCTGGTAATCTGCTGGTAAGGAGCTCTGCTGCAAACCCAAAGAACATGGTTTAAATCCACCATCTGCCTTGAGGAATAAAGATAGATAGTCTCCTCCTGTCCAATTTACTGCTCTGGAAATTCAATACAGGGTCAGCTTTGGGTCAGCTCCGACCTGACAGTACATAACAACAATAAACAGTGTACTACAATTACAATCCCTCCATATCTTTGCTAGCACTTGTTGTTATAAAATTTTTATATGTTTTGGTACTTTTGTTGTTGTTGTTGTTGTTGAGATAAGATGATTTATTACTGATGATTTGTTTGTTATCTTTCCTTCCTTCATAGTATTAGAGAAATAGTCTGTTGATAAGTCTTTGTCATTGTGTGTGTGTGTGTGTGTGTGTGTGTATGTGTGTGTGTACATACATAGGTGTGTTTCCTCCTATTCTTAAATATCAGTTATTCATTTTTCCCCTTGATAGGGCTTCATATCAATCTTGGACTTTCTTCACTCTTTTTTTTTCTTTTCATTCAGATAATTTTCATACACACTGGTGTCAAGAAATTTGTATTCTAACTCTCTGATCTGTTCTTCAGTTGATGAAATTCTATTATTTTGTCCTTCCAATGGGATATCTGTCTTTGAAATTTTAGTGATTAATCTGCTGAATTTTTAATTGCAGTTTGGTTTTGTATGATTTCTTGTTGTCTGTTTATTTTGTCATTTTGATCCTGTATAGTTTTTCTGGATTCTTTTAGGACGTGGTTTGTTTTTTCTTTTCTTTTTAAGGTGGTTTCCTGCATTTTTTAAAAGTCTTCTCTTTGTTTGTGTGTATGTATATGTGTATACTCCTCTTAAACTCATAGTTGATGAGTCAAAATCAACTAACAGCTGACTGTCTTTCAAAGGCTATAAATTGCATGGAAGGACATTTCCCATCTTTCTCCTTTGGAGTGGTTGGTGAATTGGAACCACCAGAAAGTTGGTACTTTTGGGTTAGCAGCACAACTCCATATGGACTGTACCACCAGAGCTCCCTGAGTGTTGTGTATGTGTGTGTATGTCTGATGTATGAAGTGTGTGCCTGTATATTAATATGAATATGTTAATAATATAATACTATTTCTACTAATATATAGTATGAGTGGGTTCTGACTTAATAGTACTAAAAAATAAGTACTGTTTCTTGATTTGTACTGTTGATCTATAACTGACTAACCCTCAAATGAGTTGTCAGAGGCTTTAAAGCATAAGGGGTGAGATAGCTCATATATAGTGTGCCTGCAATGCATGGTGACCCTATGTACAGCAGGTCTGAACGCTGCCCTGTCCTGAGTCAGTCTCGCAAATACTGACGCACCAACCTCTATTGCCCCAGTTACTGTATCAGTTCATCTCATCCAGGGTCTTCCTCTCCTGAGCTGTCCCTACACCCTTCCAAGCATGATGCCTTCTTGAAGGATCAGTCTCTCCTGGCCACATACCTAAAGTATGTGAGACAGAGCTTCAAAATCCTAGCCTCCAACAAGAAATTGGTTTCACCCTCTCCAAGACAGAATGATTTGTTTTCTTGACAGTCTATGGTATTCTCAAGATTGTTCTCCAGCACCACAATTTGAAAGCACTGATTCTTTTTCTGTCATCTTTAGTTATCGTCCAACTCTGTGATGCATATCAAATAATTGCAAAGACTATGGCCTAGACTGGGTACACCTTAGTTTCTATATTGACATAATTGCTTTACAGTACACTGGAGAGGTCCCTGACAATTTATTTTCCCAATGCAACTCACCTTTTGATTTTCTGACTGCTGGTGTTAAGAGTGTTGATTGTGGAGCTGAACAAGTTGCAACTGTTAACAACTTCAATCTCTTCTCTATCTAATATGATGCTGTCAATTGGCCCAGGGGTGAGAACTTTTGTCTTCTTGATTTTGAGCTTCAATCTATATTGAAGATAACAGTTCTTGACCTTCTGCAGCAAGCACTTCAGGTCATATTCAGTTTCAGCAAGGAAGGTTGTGTCATCTGCTTAATGTGTGTTGTTCATGAGTCTTCCTCTAATCCCAATGCCACATTCCTCCTCATAAAGCCCTGCTTCCTGACTGATAAGTTCTGAATGCAGATTTAAAGGTATGGAGACAGAATGCACCTCTGACATACTCTTTTCCTGATTTTTAAACCTTGCAGTGTTTCCAAGCTCTGAGAACTGCTTCCTGATCCAAGTATAGGTTTCAGATAAGCACAATCAAGTGCTCTGGGGCTCCCATTTTCCTCAAGGTTAGCCACACAATTTGTTGTGATCCACACAGTCAAATGTCTTTGCATAGTCATTGAAACAGATAGACATTTCTCTAGTACTTTTTGCTTTCTGCCAAGATATACCTGGCATTAGCAATAATGTCTCTAGTGCCATGACCTCTTCTAAACCCATCTTGTATTTCTAGTAGTTTTCTGTCAATGTACTGTTTCAATCATTTCTGGATAACCTTCAACAGGACTGTGCTAGTATGTGATAATAATTATATTATTCAATCATTTCCATATTCTGTCAGGTCACCTTTTTTTGGAATGTGAATAAGTATGAATCTTTTCCAGTCAGCTGGCCAAGTAGTTGTCCTCCATATTTCTTCAAATATCATGGTGAGCACACCTAGGGCAGTATCTGTTTGTTGAAATACATCAATTGACATACATATGTTTTGTTGTTGTTATTGTTTTATGTGCCATTGAGTTATCTGTGAATTCTAGAGACCTTATTTAATACAGCTCTGAGTCCTTCTCCAGCCTCACTGTCACCTACACACCTACCCCCATTATTGAAGTTACTGTGCCAATCCATCTCATCCATCATCTTCCTCTCTTGCCCTGTCCTTCCATCCTTCCATGCATGATGTGCTTCTTCAAGGACTGGTCTCTCCTGACAACATGTGGGGATGTGGAGTATATGAGATGGAGTTTCAAATCCTTGCCTCCAAGGAGAAGTCTGATTTCACCTTCTCTTGGACAGACTTGTTTGTTCTCCTGGCAGTTTGTGGAATGTTCAGTAATCATCTCCAGCACTACAACTCAAAGGCATCAATTCTTTTTCTGTTATCTTTAGTCATTGTCCAGCTTTCTAAATTATAGAAAGTAATTATGAAGACCATAGTCTAGATCAGACACAAGTTGGACTCAAGACTGACATTGTTGCACTTTGGAGAGGTCCCTGAGGGCAGATTTTCTAATGTAATGTGTCTTTTGACAACTATAGGTCAGTTCTGATTCAAATGTACACAACAACAATAACAACACAACAATCATTTACTACCTTCTATCCACATAGTAAAAAATATGCCTCTAGAAACTCTATGAATTTTGATAAATGCCAATAGCTATATAACGCCTTCACGCCTTTGTTCATAGAGTTGCTATTAGTCATGCTCCGCCCAATGGAAATCAACAACGACAACAATTGTTGACTCAGTAGTGCAAGATAAGGTGGCTCAATTCATCCACTGAGTGGAATAATAGGTAGTAGGTACTGTGGGTACAGCTGAGCTGATTTGTGGAAAAACACTGTCTATCCATGATTAGATTAAGTAGAAGAAGAAAATTAAAAAGAAATTAATAAAAAATGTACAACAATGAATGATTTGAAACCCAAGTTCTTTATAAACTTTCATTAAAACCTCAATTAAAAATGCTGATAACGTAAATGAGAAATAAAAATCAATAAAATAGAGAAGAGAAATAAATATAAAAGAAAAACAACTAAGAAAAAAGTATAGAAGGGGGGAAAATGGAAAAAATACCCGAAAGCAAAAACACTTAGAAACTATAAAGGAGGGGAAATTAGTAAAAATAAAGCAGAAACTACATTTCTATAACTCCTGCCACAAAAGTCTTGCCGTTTTCCCAAGATTCAAGTAAGTGTGTGCCCACACTAGTAGAAGAGGAGTCTAGTGTGAGGTTTAAGTGTAGTACAACCATTGTCTCCAAATAGTCACTAGTTTTTCAACTTGTATCTTGGAATTTTGTGTGGCTGCCTTGGTGATACCTGGACCCCCAAGAAAATGGAGAAAGAGTGATTTAATAAGGATATATTATTCTTAGCCACCCTTCTGGTGGAGCCTATGGGAGGAAGGGCTTGCCAAAGTCACCTGGAAAGTAGACATGACAGGAAAACAAAATGAAAGGGGGAGAAAAAGAAACAGCCTTTCTCCATCCTCAGATCACTTTTGCACATAAACACAATCAACCTTCCAGTTCTTTCTTAGACTTAAGGAAGAGAGAAGAACATCTGAAATCCAGTGTCTCCATCCAACACAGGTGTTTCTCTCGATGTAGGTGTACAGATCAAATGGTTAGTGTTCAACATATTAGCCTTCTTTATCCCTTTTCTTTCCTATATCTCTGAGTTACCAGGTTCATTTACCTCTTCATCTGTGTTTGTTTTACTTTAGACCTGTCCATTCTTTCTCAATGAGTATTCCAAAATGTTGCTATATGATCTCATCAGTTTGACTTCAATGCATAGTGACTCTATGTACAACATATCTAAATTCTACCTAATTCTATACCCTTTTTTTACACCTTTCTTAAAATCTCCATGGTGTTCATGTTTATGCCAATAGTTGCAGTCATCATGTTAATCAATCAGTATTCCATGGAACTGGATGTTCCTTAGCCATATGTATTCATTTGTTCTAAAAGCAGCATGATACCATGTACGTGTTATTTCATGTCTCTCCTCAGTCATTGTTTCTACTTGGTGTTTGTTCCAATTCTTTATCTTATCTACTCGTTCTTGTGTTACTAGGAATTCTAACAGTTCATTTTTCATTCTGCTTTTGTGTTTTCTATTGTAGAGTAATTGCTTTGAATATCACCAGGACAGAAGATTGCTTCTTGATCTTTTCTTCTTATCAAGGATTTGTATATACCATTCCATCTACTTTTCATCTTGACAATTAAGAATCTGTACTCACAGTTTCATCTATGTCTCATCTTGACCCTGTTCTCCAATGAACAAAAATTGAAAAAATGTTAATGCTGTACTCAATATAATAGTATTTCCTAACTAAAAATAAAGTCTATACACAGTTATGAAATATAACAGTAAATTTAATCATTCTTCCCTATATTTCATCTTCCTGATTTCACTCACTCTTTGTATTAAAATGACATAAAGATTTCCAGTATCTATGACCAAAAAATATAATAAATATTAAATTCTATATGACTTCTTCAAGATAGATCTAGAAAGGGAGCTCTGGTGGCCTAGTGGCAAGAAGCTGTGTTGAAATCCTGAAGATACATGGTTCGAATCCACCAGATGCTCTGCTGGAGAAGGAGAGTTAATCTCTTCTTGTGGCAGTTGGATCTGACTCTATGGTTGTTGTTGTTATGTGCCATCGAGTTGCTTTCAACTCATACAACAAGAAAAGAAAAAATAAAAAAACCCAAAAAAACAAAACATAGATCTAGATATGGCCATTTTAACTATGACAGAGACTCCATTTTTTTCTAATCTTTTCATCTCTGGCTTAGTAGATCATATGATTTTTTGATTCAAAATGTCTCACTCTGATCCATCTCATTTCCACAATATCTGATATGGCCACTGCAGAGGCCAGCCCACAGACCAAAAAAGACAATAGAAATTCAGAAAAGGGCCTACAATCAGGCAATAGATTTACTACCAGACCAGCACATTGAAGTGCTGATGAGGAAGCTACTTTCTACTTGTCTGGACAGAGATTGCTCCAGGTCAGGAACCTAGCCTTGCTACTCTGTAGACAAAAGAGGACAATAAACGTCAGGAGTAGGAGCTACAATGAGGTGATGTTCCCTCAGGGCTACATGGCAGGCCAGAGAGGGTCTGAAGTACAGTGAGAATGGCAAATTTCCCACTCCATAGCCTCAAGAAAAGGATTTCCAATATATTAAGCTTCTTCTCTACATAGACTGAACACTTTAAAGCTGCAACTAATTGACAAAATCATAAAGACAAACAACTGTCAACAACCAACACAGACACAAAAGAAATGGCATAATACATACCAAGAATAACTTCACATAATGTCAAGAAAGTTGTTGTTGTTGTTGTTAGATGTCATCGAGTTGAATACAACTCCTAGTGACCCTACAAATAACAAATCTTAACCCTGTCCAGTCCTGTGCCATGTTCACACTACCTGACACACTAGAACCCATTGAGATCATCACAATGCTAATCTGTGTGGTCACTGGTCTTCCTCTTCTTCACCAACCCTCCACCCTTCCAAGCACCAAGTTCCTCTTGAAGGAATAACCCCTCTTAGCAACAAGTCCAAGGTATGTGAGGTGAAACCTGGTCATTCTTCCAAAGAGCACTCTTGTTGCACCCTCTCCAAGACAGACTTTTTGGTTCTTTTAGCCATTCCATGGGATATTTAGTGTTCTTCTCTAACACCACAGCTCAAAGGCATAAATTTTTCCATCATCCTTATTTATTGTCCGGCTGTCAGATGCATAGCAAGTAATTAGAAATACAATGGCCTTTCAAACAATATGGGGGTGGGCAATAAAACTTTTTCTAAAAATATCAGAGCATATTGCAGCCCCAGTGATTACCCCAGAGACAGGAAGGGAGGAAAAAAATATTTATATGAAGTCATAAGAACATCTATAGTAAAAGGTACAAATTATAGAAGAAAGAATGGAAATCATAAAGAAAACAAATACCCAGGGACAGGGAACCAGAATGTTCCCTCTCCATGATTAAGAGGTCTAAATATAGTAAAAAAAATGACAATTCTACAAAAAGTAATTTATGTGTTGTTTAATGCAATCTCAATACAGATGCCAAATTCATTTTTCAAAGAGATAGAAAATACAGCTGGTAAATTTATTTAGTAAAGACAGAGACCCTAAATAAGCAAAGTATTTCTTGAAAAACAAAAAATGAAGTGAAAGGTATAGCACTCCTTGATATCAAAATCTACTACACAGCCACAAAAAGAGCATGGTACTGGTACAAGAACAGACACATAGACCAGTGAAATAGAATTGAGAAGTCATCTCACTTAACTCATCTACCTATAGTCCACTGGTATTCAAGAAGGAAATATAACCTTAATATTTTTTTATTTTTATAATAGATTAAATGGAGAAACAACAACCTCTTCAATAAATGGTCTGGCAAAACTGGATTTCTACCTGCAGAATGCTGAACACATCTCACATCATACATAAAAGGTAGGGTAATGTTGGGCATGGATTAATGGTGATGAATTTTATAAAACACAATGTATGATAATGACAATACAATTTGAATGGAGAAATGAGTAAAATTAATGAAACATACTCTATATATACTAAACACAATGTATATGACTTTTTTATTTTGCAACATGACATTTAAAAATTAATTAAAAAATCAACTCAAGTGGGTAAATCCCTAAACCACAAAGATCATAAATAAACAAAATGGGATAAAAAATAGAAGGCCTATACCATGGTATGAAAAAGCTGGCAAATACAGCCAGAAATGCACAACCAGGAGGGAATAACAGTGATGAATTGAACCCTCTACAAAGGGTCCTTTTGTGCATCAAAAACTTTTTTCCAAAAAGGTAAAAAGAAAACCTACTGACTGGGCAATAATATTTGGAAATATTATCTCTGACAAGGGTCTTTTAATAAGAGTTTACAGAATATTACAGGGCCTCCATAAGAAAAAATACTGATAATCCAGTAACAAAATAAGCAAAAGACAGGCAAAGAGTTTTCACAGAAGAAGATATCCAGATGTCCATCAGACAAATGAAGAATTGCTCAAAATCACTGGCAATAAAAGAAATGGAAATCATTTCATCCCAGTAGCAGTGTCAAAATTAAATAAGAAAGATTGGAAGATTCTGTCCTCAAAAACAATGCATTCAGATTTTGTAGATAAACTAGTATACAAAAATTAAATAGGACAGCAAGCAATAAATGTTGGAGAGGATGTAAAGAGATTGAAACTCTCATTCACTGTTGATGGGATTGCTAAATGGTACAACCACTCTGGAAAGTAGTTTGATGCTTCCTCAAAAAGATGAACACAGAAATTACAAACCACTCGGCTATTCTGGAAACTAAAGTGCACCAGAACCAGGCCATGGTATTCACAATTACTTGCTATACATCCATTAAAGAAAAGTTTGACATGTGAACATCATAAAAACAACAAAACAAGCAAAAAAAAAAAAAACGAAAAGCTACCAAATGCTGACTGTAGTATAGACAATAATCATAAGTAAGTTAGGTATAAGTACTTTTATTTATACATATGAAAATGAATCACAATAAAACAATAATACTGAATTGCAGCGCACACATACACACACAAAAGAAAGCAGGATAATGACTAGGGATGATAGAGAATTAATGCACTTGTGAGGTGGTGCTGGAGAAGATTATTGAATATATTATAGACTGTCAGGAGGTCAAACAGGTTCACCCTAGAGAAGGTGAAACAAGGCTGCTTCTTGGAGGTAAGGATTGTGAAGCTTTGTCTGACATACTTTGGACATGTTGCAAGGAGGGACCAGTTTTTGGAGAGGGACATCATGCTTGGGAGGGTGGAGAGACAGCATATGAGAGGAAGACCTTCAATGAGATGGATTGATTCAGTGACTGGGATAATGAGTGTAGGTGTGTCTGAAACAATAAGGATGGCATAGGATAGAGCAGGGCTCAGGGCTGTTGTACATTGGGTCATTATGGTCACACATAACAACAATAACTATTCTACTGCTAAGAATATACATTGAGTAAAACAGAACTGAGACACAAATGAAGATTTGTACACCAGTGTACATCAGCGCTATTCAGAATAACAAGAATATGTGAACAACTTAGATGTCCATCAGCAAATTAATGGATTGAGAAATTGTGGTACATTGTCATGATGGAATACTATACAATACTCAGGAGCAATGGTTTTAAATTAATACTATATTACTTGGAAGAGGTTAGAGATGATTATTCTGAGTGAACTAACTCATTCTCATTAGGACAAGTACTGCATAATATCATTATTGTGGAAAAAAAAACAACACACAACAAACAATCACTAGTAAAATGTGGATAAAAGTCTAAAAGGGTGGGAGAGGGGATTGTGTACCAAAGAGAGCGTTTGTCTTTCGCTTTTCAAGGAGAGGAGTGAACTGGGGGTGGGGGTAGGGTGGGTGGGGAGAAAAGTGCAGCAATGTAAGAATGGAATTCCAAAATCTCTGTAGATGTTCATTGAAATTAATAATAATAAATTTTTTTTTAAAAAAGTTGTAAAAGGGGAGGGGAAAAGGTCTAGGGTGCAAAGAATGGGGAGAGAGGAGAAATCATATGGTGGCATGATTTGGTGGACAGAGGGAGAGAGTGAAGGAATTAGGAAAGATCCAGTGGAGGCCTGAAAAGACAGGAGGTAACGGGCATAGATAAATGGTGATTGGCTTTATAAAATCCAATGCATGGGAATGATCAAATGGAATAAAATGTGATTGACAGAATGTGTGAAACACAATGCGTATGAATGAAACACAAGGTATATGAGTTTTGTATGCAAACCAAGGTAATGTTTAAGAAATAAAAGTAAAATAAAAAGAAATAAAACATTGGTCTGTCTTATCAGACATTCTTAAGGGACAGCCATAAGTATGGCTGTGACATTTATCCTCACTTGCTGGAATTTCCCCTTCATCACCCTCCCAGTCACCTCATGCCTGTGACTTTGTCCTTCTAGAAGTTACCAAAAAAGGTTCCAAATCAGATAAACAGAAAGCATGCCTCATTTTGTAATTCATAGGGCAAGGTGACTGTGCTTTTACCTCTTGTGTATTAGGAAACCAATGAACATTTTTAAGAAAAGCTTCAAATTTAAGGATAATCAGTTTCAATGGAGAATATTTTATGCTTAAAAATGTTTCACTCTTTGTCATTGCTACCCTTGTTATTATTCAGTTCCATTTTAATTCTCAAGCCATTGTTTTATTAAAAAATATTCCATAAATGCCTCACAAAGGCTTTAATCTTATGGGGTAAGTAAGTTTAAAATACGTTTATTTAATTGAATGTTACTTTATACATGGTTGGGTTAGTGGTAATAATTTGTGTTGTCAACCCAAAAGTATGTGGTTCAAAGTCACATTCTACTTTGTGGGAGGAAGATAGGCAATTTCCTTTCATAACAGTCTCTGAATACCAACACAAAAGCTGCACAAACAACAACCTTGTAGTAATAATACCTCCAAGAGTACAAACAGAAACATAGAAATAGACAAACCTGTTGCATTTGTTTACTACATAATAAACTCTCAAAGATGTTTACTTATTCAACCTTGTTTATTTATATCATCAAAGAAAGCTTTAAAGTGTAATTTGGTAAGAAGTATTAAGAAAATGTAATTATTCAGACAAAATTATACATAGATCAAGAAACTCTTGTCTGAAGTGGCAAGGAAACACTGCATAGCTTAAAATCAAGAAGGGTGTGACTTATGGCTGGATCCTTTCTCCATTCCTTTTCAAACTGTGTGCAGATCAAATCATTCCAGAAGCCTGACATTATGAAGAAGAATATGGCATCAAGAGTGCAGGAAGACTCATCAACAATCTGTGTAAATAAGTAACAACCATGCTTGTTTAAAGTAGGGAGAAATTGAAACACTACTAGCAGAAGGTCAAAGGCTAGAGTTTCAATATGAATTACACTTCAACAAGAAGACAAAAATCCTCACCAAGGGGCCCATAGGCAGCACCATAAAGATGGAGAAAAGATTGAAGTTGT
>NW_006400051.1:623176-643805 GCF_000299155.1 Elephantulus edwardii | reverse complement strand
GGCCCTCAAGCCTCACTTCCGCCCAAGACCACGCTTGTCAGAGCTTCCAAGGGCTTGTAAGTTTAAACATATGGTCATTTTTTTTTTATCCTATCTTCTCAGGTGCCCACTGGATCTTTCATTATTCCTTCACTGCCACCTTTTACCCATCAAACTCTATAACTGCATGATTTCCCTCTCTTCCCATTTCTGTAATTTCCCTTAACCCTCATCCCTTACCCCTTTGGAATTTTATCAACATTTTAATTATTCTTCTATTTTTATAATAATGGTCTCATGTAGCATTTGTCTTTCTCTGACTGAATTAGTTCCTTTAGCATAATGTTCTCTAGCCTATCCCATGTTATAAGGTATTTTACAAAATTGTTGCTGCTGAGTGCTGCATAGGATTACATTTGATGAATGTACAAATCTCCATTTATGTCTCATTTTTATTTTCCTTTGTATGTACACAAGATTTTTATAAAGAGAACTACAAAACACTACTATGAGTAACAATAAGAAACTTAACTAAATGGGAGAATGTCCCTGCTCATGGATAGGAAAACTCAAGAAAGTGAAAAATAACAATCCCATTTCATGTTTAACACAATCCCAATACAGATACCAAATTCCTTTTTCAAAAAGATAGAAAAGGCAATTAGCAAGTTTATCTTAAAAAGAAAGAAACACTGAATAAGCATAGTGCTTCTGAAAAACAAAAATGAAGAGTGAGGCATAGAAGTCCCAGATCACAAAACCTGGTACACAGCCATAATAGCCAAAGCAGCATTGTACTGGTAAAATAACAGAAACACAGATTAATGAAACAGATTCAAGAACCCAAAACTTAGCCCATCTACATATGGCCAACTGGTATTCAACAAGGAAATAAAACCTGTCAAATGGGGAAATAACAACTTCAACAAGTGGTGCTGACAAAACTAGACTCACCTGCAGAAAGCTCAAAAAGGGTACACATCTCACACAATACACAAAATTCAACTCAAGGTGGTTCAGGGACGTAGGAGAAATTCCCAAAACCATAAAACACAAAATGGGACCAAAGTTAGAAGACCTAGCCTGTAGTATAAATAGATTAGCAAATTTAACCAGAAATGTTCAAAATGAAGATTAAGCCCCTGCATATATTAAAAAAATACAACAACAACAACAACAACACCCTTTTGCAGATAGGTTTAAAAGAAAACCTATTGACTGGGAAAGATTTTTGGCAATTAAATCTCAGAAAAGGGTCTTATAATAAAAGTTCACAGAATATTTCAGGGCCCCCGCCTGATACAGGCCATGGTTTTTGCAATCACTTGTTATGCATCAGAGAGTTGGACAATGACTAGGGAGGATAGAAGGAGAATTGACGCCTTTGAGCTGTGGTGCTGGAGAAGAGTATTGAATGTACCATGGACTGCCAAGAAAACAAACAAATTCATCCTAGAGAGGGTTAAACCAGGCTACTTCTTCAGGAAAGGGTTCTGGGGCTTCGCCTGACATACTTTGGACATGTTGTAAGGAGAGACAGGTCTTTAGAGAGGGACATCATGCTGGGCAGAGTGGAAGGACAGCGCAGGAGGGGAAGACCCTCTATGAGGTGGATTGATTCAGTGACTGGGGTAATCGGGATGGGTGTGTCAGAGACAATGAGATTGGCACAAGATAGAGCAGGGTTTAGGGCTGTTGTACATAGGGTCGCTATGAGTCACAAACGACTCGACGGCACATAACAACAACAACAACCACAAGGAAAAGTCTGGTAACTTAATCACAAAATAAGCAAAAGAAATGGAAAGCCTTCACAAAGTAAGAGACGTACATGGGCAACAGATCTTTAAAAAAATGCTCAAAGTCAATGGCAATCAGAGAAATGCAAATCAAGACTACAGTGAAATACCATCTCACTCCAATAGCAATGGCAAAGTTTAGCAAGACTTTAAGCAACACATGTTGGAGAGGATGTGGAAAAATTTGAACTTTCATATACTCTTGGTGGTATTGTAAAATGGTACAACCAATCTGGAAGGCAGTCTGGCATATTCTCAAAAAGATGAACACAGAAATTCCATATAGCCTATCTATTACATTACAAGCAGTAAAATTTCTTTAAAGGGAGATAAAATTTTAAGAAAGGAAAGAGAGTGATATAGTAGGGTCAGAATAAGAGAAAGATGTGATATTGTAAACAGGTTATAGAATTGCAAAGATATATTACTGATTATAAATATGAAAGAAGAAGACTTGTGTTTTTAGAAAACAGACAGGACAAGGAAATGGAATTTCTTTCAACAGTCCTCAAAAGAAATACAACCATCTTGACTGCATCTGTTTAAAAATTCAGATATATGAAAATAATGTTATGACATTTTCATTACTAGTTGTTTACTAAGTAGACACAGGCATCCAAAGAATGTGACCATCCAAAATGGGCTCCTACTGTCACAACTCATCTTTGATATATATATATAAGACTTTGTTGAGTTATAGCTGTTACCGTGGATATTTGGAAGCAAGAAAAGGAAAATAGTTTGGAGTTAAAATGAAAATGTTCAGGATGGGTAAAAACAATCAAAATCTATAAAACCAAAAATTGTAGCAATAGCCAAACTATATTTCACTGAGAGGGTTTGTTTTGCATAAAGCATTAAATTAAAATTGTAAATTATTTCTTAACTCTCTAGATGAATCAAGGACTTTGGAGTAAAATCGAAAACTGTAAAGATCATTAAATAAAGAATTGAGGGAAAATATAAAAGTTCTACACTATACATTAAATAGAATTTAAAATATAAGTCATACCCAATATACAGAGGGCAAATTAGGTTGTTCAATATGCTAACACTAAATCTTTATGTTTCTAAAAGAAAGATCCAAAAGAATAAAAATATAAACTTAAGATTGAGGAAAAATATTGGCCAATGACACAGCTGAAAAGGACTTATGGAAAATATATTAAAAATTCCAACACCCCAACAAGGAAAAAACAACCCAAACACAAACTGAGCAAAGGATATGAACAAACATTTCACCAAAATATACATTTAGATGACTAATAAATACATGAAGAAATAATCAAGATCATTAGCTATCACATAAAAGCAAATCAAACAATAATATCACATCACCCCAGCAAAAACAGCAATGTCCAATAAGATATTCAACAACTAGTGTTGAAATGGTGGGAGTGTGGAAAGATTATAACTCCTATGTGGTGTTTATTGTTGTTCTATGCCATCTAGTCACCAACGATTCATAGCGACCCTATGTATAGCAGCTCCAAACCTTGTCCTATTCTGACCTGCTTCACTGTCTCAGACACACCTATCCCTATTGCACCAATTACCTTGTCAATCCATCTCATCAAGGGCCTTCCCCACCAGTGCTATCCCTCCACCCTTCCAAGAATGATGCCTTTCAGCAAGGACTGGTCCTCTCTGACCACATGCCCAAAGTATGTGAGATAGAGATTCAAAATTCTTGCTTCTGAGGAGAAACTTGGTTTCACCCTCTGAGACAGATCTGTTTGTTCTGTAGATGGTCCATGGTATGTTCACTTCTCCAGCACTACAACTCAAAGGCATCGATTCTTCTGTTATCTTTAGTTACTGTCCACCTCTCTCTGATGCATAGTAAGTAACTGTGAAGACCATGTCTTGGATCATGAGCACCACAGTCTCAATACTGACATCATTGCTCTTTAGTACTTTGGAGAGATCCCTGACAGTACAGTTCCCCAATGCTATTTGTCTTTTGATTTCCTGACTACTGGTGCCAACAGTGTTCATTGTGGAGTGGAGCAAGCTGAAATTGTTAACAACTTCAGTCTCTTTTCCATCCATTATGGTGCTGCCAATTCAGCCAGTGGTGAGAACATTTGTCTTCTTGATGTTAAACTTCAGTACATGTTGTAACATTTATGTGATATATAAAATGGTTCAACCGTTATGGAAAGCAGTTTGGACTCTTTAGAAAGTTAAGAATCAAAAAAATCCCATATGATCTATCAATGTCATAACTAGAATATATTTTAACGAAATTGAAAGTGTGATACCTACGTTTATCCACATATATACATATATAATCACTTTAGTTTATTGCCATGATATTTTACACTTAATTGTCTTTATGATTTACTATTAGAAGTAACCCTTAATTTGTCAATTTATTGTATTGTGAGGATGATTTGCATGCAGGAGAAGGATGGGCAATCTCCTCCAGTGCTATTTAACTGCCTCTGAAAACCCTCTGGAAGGTCATCTATGGGTTGGTTCTGACTCGACAGTACACAACAAAAAGAACAACCACTTAATATCTTAGATTGCATATGTTTTCTTGTCTATAGTTTATTCATTTTTTCTCCTCTTTTTTAAAAATCATGATTCTAATAAAAGTTTACAGAAAAGTGGTATTTTTGTGAATTTATTGCTGTATATTTTCCTCCCTTCCTCTGTTAATTATTTTTTTAAATATTCATAATCATTTATCATTCTTCTCAGTCAATATGCTTTACTTGGGTCACTTGTGGGTTGCTGTGATGCTTAAAGTTGTACCACTGATGTTTCAAATATCACAAGGGTCATCTATGATGAACAGTTTTCAGCAGATCTTCTACTTTCAGAAACACTAGGAAACAGGTTTGGCCATCCACTTCTGAATATCAGCCTTCTGAAAATCTTATGAGTAATAGAGGAATATTACAACAATAACAATTGGGAGTTATAGTATTAGTGATAGAATCCACCCTTCCCAGAATCATGTCTGTTTCCAAGAAATAGCACCTCCTAGCAACATACCCAAAGTATTTGAGGTGAAGTTTCATCATTCTTGCTTCCAAAGAGCTCTCCGGCTTCTCCCTCTTTAAGATATATCTACTTGTTCTCTTGGCTATCCCTGGGATGTTCAAAATGTTCTTCTCCATCACTACAGCTCAAAGGTATCAATTCTTCTGTCATCCTTAGTCATTTTCTAACTCTCGGATACATAGGAAGTGATAGTAACCCTGAATCAGAAGCACCTTAGTCCTCAAACTGACATCATTAATCCTCAATTATTTGAAGAGGTCCATAACTGAAATTTTTCTCAATGCAATGCATCTCTTTATTTTGTGACTTCTGGTACCAAGGGTGTTAATTATGGACCCAAGCAAGGTGAATCTGTTGACAGTTTCAGTCTTCTTTCCATCCTTCATGATGTTGCCTATCAATTCAATGATAAGAATTTTTTAATGCAATAGATGTATACAGCATAATCTTCCCATTTAATTTTTACCCATTCATTCATTGTTGCACATTTCACCCCGTCCTCCTAGTCACGTTCACTTTGACGAGAATTTTTTAAGATAAATTTTATAGTGTTTAGTTTTATATCCAAGTCCCTGATCCACCTTGAGTTCTTTTTTTAATAAGGTGTAAAGGTGTGATTCTTGCTTAAATTTTCTGCATATGGTTTTCCAATTGTGTCAACACCATTTGTTAAAGAGACTATCCTTTCCCCATTTAACTGATTCTATCTCCTTTTCAAAGATCAATTGACCATAGGAGAATGAGCTGGTTTCAGGGTTCTCAATCCTATTCCATTGATCTATGTGTCTATTGCTATACCATTAGCTGCTGTCTTGATCACATAGTGGTGTAGTAGGATTTGAGATCATGGAGTGTGATGCAACCTACCTTGTTTCTCTTTTATAAATAGTTTTTTGCTAATTTTGGGATCTCTTTCCATTCCAAATAAAATTGGAAATTGCCTTTCCCATTTTGTTAAGGAATGGAATTGGTATCTGCATTGGGATTGGATTGAACTTGTAGATTGCCTTTGGTAGAATTGTCATTTTTATTGTATTGAGTCTTCCTATCCCTGACCATGGTAATACTTGCTAATACTTCCAGTACTATATTGACTAGGAGACGTGATAATGGGAATCCTTGCCTAGTTCCTGTTCTCACTGAAATATCTTCTATCTCTCTCCATTGAGAACAATGTTGGCTCTTGGTTTTGCAAATATACTGTTCACAAAATTGAGGAAATTCCCTTCTGCTCCTATTTCGTTGAGTGTTTTATTCAGAAAGGATTTTGTCAAAGGCCTTTTCTGAGCCAATTGATAGGATCAATGGAAATACTGAATCTTTCAAAATCAGAAAATATGTACACCAGAGAAGCAGCCTATCTTCATACCTTTATGATATAAATATGAATTGAAGCTCAACATAAAAAAAAAAACAAAGATTCGCACCTCTGGGCCAATGGGTAATATTATTATAAAAAGAGAAGAGATTGAGATTGTTAACAGCTTCAGCTTGCTTGGCTCCACAATCAACATTCTTGCTACTAGCAGCTAGGAAATCCAAAGACAAATTGTATTAGGCAATTCTGCTATCAGGGACTTCAATCAAGAGACTAAGGTGTACCTGATCTAAGTGATGGTATTCACAATTTATTTACAAAACTCAAATACAAATTTGAACAAATTCTTTCAATTTCTGTTACCCCCTCACCCATCAAATTGTACAACCCAGTGATTAATTCCTCCCTCCCTGGGCACATCCACATCCCTCTGCTTCCTGCCTCTCTCACTTCTCCTGGGTTCTTATACTCATTCTACAATAATGGATTTATACTATATTTATCCTTGTGGGATTGAGTTAGTTTATTCAGCATAATGATCTCTAGTTCCTCTCAAGTTAGGCAATAATTTGCAAAGTTATTGCTCCTGTGTGCTGCATAGTATTCCATTGTATGTATGTATCATAATTTCTCAATCCATTCATTTGTGTTTGGACATTTGGGCTGTTTCCATGTTCTTGAGATGGTGAATTATGCTGCTATGAACATTTGTTTCTCAATTTTCATGTCTTCAGGGTATATTCCAAGTAGTGGGAAAGCTGGGCAATACAGAATTTCTATGTTCAGCTTTTTGAGGAAGAGCCAAACTGCCTTCCAGAATGGTTGCACCATTTTGTAATCCCACCAACAATGTATAAGAGTTCCTTTCTCACCACATCCTCTCCAACATCTATTACTTGCTGTCCTGTTAAACTTTGCCACTGTTACTGGAGTGAGATGGTACCTCACTGTGGTTTTGATTTTCATCTTTCTTATTGCCAGTCATTTGGAGCATTGCTTCATGTGTCTGTTTGCCATTAGAATATCTTCCTCTGTGAAAATTCTTTCCATGTCTTTTGCCCATTTTGTAACTGGGTTATCAGTCTTTTTCTTGTGGATGTCTAGGAATATTCTGTGAACTTTTGTTATAAGACTCTTGTCTGAGATAGTATTACCAAGTGTTTTTTTCCCAGTCTGTAGGTTTTCACTCTGTTGGAAAAAAGTTTTTGATGTGCACAGGGATTTAATCTTTAGAAGGTCCCATGCATCAATTTTATCCTCTTTAGATTGTGCATTTCTGGTTTTATTTCGCAGTTTCTTTATATCTTGGGCTAGAACTTCTAAGCTTGATCCCAGATCGTCCCTTATGAATGATACGGTTTTAGTCTTAGTCCTAGGTCTCTGATCCAGCTTGAGTTGATTTTTTTAGTTGATTTTGAAGTGTGGATCCTGTTTCAACTTTCTGCATATGGAAGTCCAATTTTGCCACACCATTTGTTGAAGAGATTGTCATTTCCCCATTTGATAGCTTTGATTTCCTTGTCAAATATCAGCTGACCATAGATAGCAGGGTCTATTGCTGGGTTCTCAATTCTGTTCCATTGGTCTATGTGCCTGTCATTATACCAGTACCATGCTGTTTTGGTTACCACTGCTGTGTCGTAGGCTTTGAGGTCAGGGAATGCTATGCTTTTAACCTCAGTTTTGTTTCTCAGAAGTATTTTGCTTATTCAAGGCCTATTGTCTCTTCAAATAAATTTGATAATTTCCCTTTCAATCTCCTTGAAAAATTAATTTGGTATCTGGATTGGGATTGCATTGAACATGTAGGTTGCTTTTGGTTGGATTGTCATTTTCACCATATTGGGTCTTCCTATCCATGAATAGGGAACATTTCCCCTATTTCTTTAGGTCTTTTATTGTGTCTTGCAGAAAGGCTCCATAGTTTTCTTTCTATAGGACTTTTGTATCTCTAGTTAGGTTCACTCCCAAGTATCTCAATTTGTGGTTGGCTATAGTAAATGGTACTTCTTTCTTGGTTTCCTTCTCTAAGTTCTCTTTGTTACTGCAGAGGAAGCCTTTTGATTTTTTTTTTTATATTGTTCTTATATCTTGCCACTCTACTAAAATGACCTATTAACTCTAACAGGTTTTTTGTTGAGTTTTTGGGGTTTTCTGTGTACGTTATCATATCATCTGCATATAGTGACAGTTTAACCATTTCTTTGTCAATCTGGGTGTCTTTTATTTCCTTCTCTTGTTGTATTGCCCTAGCAAGAACTTCCAATACATTATTGAAGAGAAATGGTGACAATGGGCAGCATTGTCTGGTCCCTGTTTACAAGGAAAATGTTTTTAGATTTTCTCCATTGAGAATGATGTTGACTCTTGGTTTTGCATATATACTTTTCACTATGTTCAGGAAATTCCCTTCTATTCCAATTTTCCTGGGTGTCTTTATCAGGAAGGATTATTGGATTCTGTCAAATGCCTTTTTTTGCATCAATTGCTAAGATCATATGTTTCTTGTTATTTACTTTGTTAATAAAGTGAATTACGCTGATTGTTTTTCTTATGTTGAACCATCCCTGCATACCTGTTATGAATCCCACTTGGTCGTGGTGAATTTTTTTATGTGTTTTTAGATTATATCGGCTAGTATTTTGTTAAGGATTTTTGCATCTATATTCGTCAGAGATGATGGCCTATAGTTTGCCTTCTTGGTAATATCTTTGCCTAGTTTTGGTATTAGAGTTATACTTGCTTCCTAGAATAACTCTGGAAGTGTTCCTTATTTTTCAATTTTTTGAAACAATTTAAGTAGAATGGGTGCTAAATACTCTTTGAATGTTCAGTAGAATTTAGCTGTGAAGCCATCTGGTCCAGGACTTTTCTTATGCGGAAGTCTCTTTATGATCTTTTCTTCTCTTGTGATGGATATGTTCAAGTATTCTATATCTATCTTTGTCAATCTGGGCAGGGGATGTGTTTCAAGGAATTTGTACATTTCCTCTAGGTTTTTAATTTATCAGAGTATAGCTTTCATAGTATTCTGATATTATCAATTTAATCACTTCTGGTTCTGTTATGATGTCACCTCTGTCATTTCATAATTGAGTTATCTTTGCCTTTCTTTTTTATCTTTTTGTTGTTGTTGTTAATTTTCCCTGTGGTTTGTCAATTTTATTGACCCTTTCGAAAAACCAGCTCTGGGTCTTATTTATGGTTTCAACTGGTTTTCTGTTTTCTATTTCATTGATTTCAGTTTTTGTCCTTATAATTTCTTTTCTTCTACAGGCTGTAGGATTAAATTGCTAACATTTTTCTATTTCCTGAAGGTGTAGAGTTAGATCATTGATTCTTCTTCTTTCTTCCTTTTTTATGTGTGTAACTATTGCTATGATGCCTCCTGAGGACTTCCTTACCTATGTCTCAAAGGTTTTGGTAAGTTGTATTTTCATTATCATTTGTTTCAAGGAATTTTTTTTTTCATTTTGTATTTTTTTTATAACTGTTCTAGCAGAGAGTTATTTAGTTTCCACATGGATGATTTTATAAGCTTTATTCTTCTGTGGTTAATTTCTAGTTTTATGGCATTGTGGTCTGAGAAAATACTTTTTTTATTTCAATGTTTTTGAAATTGCTGAAGCTTGCTTTGTGACCTAATATATGATCAATTCTGGAGAATATATCATGTGCACTTGGGAAGAAAGTGAATTGAGTTTTAGGTAGGTGCAGTTCTCTGAATATATCCACAAGGTTGAGTTGGCTGATTGTTTAGTTTATATCCACTGCTTCTTTGTTGAGTTTGTTTGAGTTGACCTATCCTTTGGTGATAGTAGTATATTGAAATCTCCTGCCACTATTTTGATGCTATTTCTCTCTTTGTTTCTGTTAACCATTATTTTATGTATTTTTTAGGTCTATCACTTGGTGCATAAAGGTTGACCAAAGTTCTGTCTTCTTGATCTATTGTGCCTTTAATCAGTATGTAATGCCCTTCCTTATCTTCAGTGGTGTTTTTCATTCTGAAATCTATTTTATCAGAGATAAGTATTGCCACTCCTGCTTTTTTGAGGGTGCCATTTGTTTATTTTTTTTCCAGGCTTTGATTTTGAGTCTATTTTTCTCTTCCTTTTTCAGATGTGTCTCTTGTAGGTATAATATTGATGGGCTTTGTTTTTTGTTTGTTTGTTTGTTTTTTGTTCTGTTCCTCTTTTTCCTCTTAATTGATGCATTTAGCCCATCCACATTAAGTGTGATTACTGTCAGTCCAAGTTTTACTTTTGCCATTTTGCCATGTTTTTTCTTCTGTTGTTTCTGGTTAATGTGGTCCGTTCACTTTCCTTTGGCATCTTTGTGTGTAGGACTTCACTTAAAAGTTCTTGTAGTTTTGGACTTATTTTCACAAATTCCTTAAGGTTCTTCTTTACTGCAAAGAACCTAATTTCCCCTTCAAACTTGATAGAGACCTTTGCAGGATATAGGATCCTTGGCTGACAGTTGTTATCTTTCAACTTTCTGTATATGGCATCCCATTGCCTTCTAGCTTACATGGTTTCTGCTGAGAAATCAGAACTTAATCTAATTGTTCCCTCTTTATAGACAACTTTTTTCTTTCCATTTGCTACTTTTAGAACTTTATAATTATCTTTTAATTTGGAGAATTTGACTATGATATGTCTGGTGTTTTTTATTGGGGGGGGTCCAGTCTATTTGGTGTTCTCTGTGCATCTTGGATGTGGGTTTTCCCATTCTTCAAAATACCTGGGAAGTTTACTTCTAGTACTTCTTCCACAATCTTAGTGATTTCTCTATCCGTACTATGTTCTGGAATTCTAATCACACACAGACACACACACACATAATTTCTTTTGATGTCATCCCATATAATTCTAATGTTTTCATCATTTTCTTTACATCTCATCTCTCATTTTTCCTCATGTAGATTTCTAGTGAGTGTTTTGTTATCCAACTCATTGGCTCTCTGTTCCATCTCTTCAGTTTTGCTTTTTTGTCCTATCAGCATGTTGTACACTTCTCCCATTTCAGTCTTAATGTTCTGTATTGCATATTCATGCTCTTCTGTCATTTCCAGTACTCTGTTGGCTGTACCCTCTCTGTTTTGTGATAATTTTTTTTATTTCTGTACCTCTTTGTTCTATCAATTTTTTCTTCCATCTTTTGTATTTTTATCCATATCTGTTCAAGTTTCTCCTCATCTATATATTTCTTCTGGATCATTGTCTCTAACGTATTTGCTCTCTTAATGGCTTCCATTGTTTCTTCCCACATTTGCATCTTTTTCTACAGCTGATCAAGTAACTCTACATCAACACATTCATTATGTTTCTCTCTTTTACAATTACTTTCTATGCATCAGAGAGTTTGACAATGACTAAGGATCAGAGAAGAAGAATTGATCTCTTTGAACTGAGTTGCTAGGTAAGAGTATTGAACATAATATGGACTGTCAAGAGAACAAGCAGGTACTTCCTGGAGAGGATGAAATCAGGCTCCTCCTTAGAGGCAAGGATTTTGAAGCTATATCTCACATACTTTGGACATGTTGGCAGGAGGAACCGGTGCTAAAAGAAGGTCATTATTATGCTTGGAACAGTGGAGGGACAGAACAAGAGAGGAAGACATGGTTGATAACTAGGATAAAGGAAATAGGTGTGTCAGAGAAAATGAAATTGACTCAAGATAGAGCAGAGTTCAGAGCTGTTGTACATAGAGTCATTGTGAGCCGCAAGTGACTCAAGGGCACATAACAACAACAAAAATCTAATTGTTAAGTATTGACCCAATTTTTATGAGTTTTATGCTTCTAATTATTTTATTTGGGTTCTACTTCTTGATGTATATGCTAGCTTTCATATATGGTATAAAATACAAGTAAAGATTATTTTTTGCTTGTGGAAGTCAAATTTTACCAGCACTATTTACTAAAGACCCTATTTCCCCTCCTTCCATTAGATGGATTTCAGACTCTTTTGGAAATTCAGTTAAACATTGATGCCTAGGTTTATTTGTGAACCTTCAGCTTATTTCACTACTCTGTGTGTCTATCATTATACAAGTATCAGATTGTTTAAATTACTGTAATTTTATTATATATCTTGATTTAGAAAGGTGTCTTCCTGTTTTGTTCTTAATTTACAATATTGTTTTTGCTACTCATGGACCTTTGTCATTCCACATGCATTTTAGGATAGACTTTTCTATTTCTTCAACAAAAGCTGTTAGAATTTTAAGGGTATTGATTGACTTAGACAATGTTCTTGCTAAAATTAAATATCTAAAATTATTAAGTTATCTATACAAGAGCACAAAATCCAGGTTAAATCGATCTTAAAAGAGATTTTTAACTTCTGTTTATAATGTCTTATACTTTTCAGTGTACTTTTTTATACAAGCTATATTAAAACAATCTCATGATACTTTATAGATTTTATCATAAATGACATTTCCTTTATTTTTTATTTTGCTCTTGGATCATATATTAAAACTCAACTGATATTTATGTGTTCATATGGCGATGAAGAAAGAATTTCAAACTGCTTTAAAAGAATTGGCAAAAAATAACACTCCAGGATTTGGTGGCATACCAACTGATGTATTTCAACTAACAGATGTGCTCAGAAAGTTGTGTCAAGAAATCTGGAGGACAACTGCTTGGCCAACTGTCTGGAAGAGATATGTATTTGTTCCCATTACAAAGAAAGGTGACAAACAGAGTGTGGGAATTTTGAACAATATCATTAGTAACACATGCAAGCAAGATGCTTCTGAAGATTATCCAAAAATGACTGGAACAGCATATCAACACAGAACTGCCAGAAATGCAGGGTGGGTTTAGAAGGGATCCTGGTAATGGTAGATAGATCTTGACTGAAAGCAGGGAGTACCAGTGGAATGTCTATCTGTGCTTCATTGATTATGCAGAAGTATTTGACTGTGTGAATCGCAACTAACTGTGGCTGACTCTGAGGAGAATAGGAATTCCAGAACACTTTAGCTAATGCTAAACCTATACTTGGACTAGGAGGCAGTTGTGAGAACAGAGCAAGGAAACACTGCAAGGTTCAAAATTGGGAAGAGCGTATTCCAGGGATGTGTCCTATATCCATACCTTTTCAATTCATATGCAGAACAGATTATCCGGGAGGCTGGACTCTATGAGGAGAAATGTAGCATCAGGATTGGAGGAAGATTCATCAACAATCTGCATTATGCAAATGACACAACTCTGCTTGCTGAAACTGAGGAGGCTCTGAAGCACTTGCTGCAGAAGGTCAAGGACTTCAGCCTTCAATATGAATTGAGGCTTAATATCAAGAAAACAAAAATTCTCACCACTGGGCCAACTGGCAACATCAGGATGGATGGTGAAGAGATTGAGATTGTTAACAGTTTTTGTTTGCTTGGCTCCACAGTCAACATTTTTTACACCAGCAGCCAGAAAATCAAAAGATGTATTGTGATGAGAAAGTCTGCTGTCAGAAACCATGCCAAAGTATTGAAGAGCAGTAATGTTACTCTGGGGACTAACGTGCATCTGATACAGTCCATGATCTTTGCAATCACTTGCTATGCATCAGAGAGCTGGACAATGACTAGGGATGATAGAAGGAGAGTTGATGCCTTTGAGCTATGGTGTTGAAGAAGAGTACTGAATAAACCATGGACTGCTATGAAAACAAACAGGTTCCTCCTAGAGAGGGTTAAACCAGGCTACTCCTTGAAGGGAGGAATTCTGAAGCTTTGTTTAACATGCTTTGGATGTGTTGTAAGGGGGGACCAATCCTTCGAGAAGGACATGCTTAGGAGGGTGGAGTGACAGCACAGGAGAGGAAAACGCTCTATATATTGGATTGATTCAGTGATTGGAGTAGTTGTGGTGTTTCAGAGATTGTGAGATTTGCACAGGATAGAACAAGGTTTAGGGCTGTTGTACAAAGAGTTGTTATAATTCGCAGGTGACTCGATGACACATAGCAAAAGCAATACCATTCTTAATGTTATTATCATCACCAATATACCTTATATTTCATATACCTTGTAATATACATTTATACTTACATTTATGTGTCATTGTAAAACATCTAAGACATGTTGTTTTTTGTTGTTATGTGCCATCGAGTCACTTGTGACTCATAGTGACCCTATGTACAAGAGCCCTAAATGCTACTCTATCCTGAGCCAACCTCCCTGTCTCCGACACACTCATTCCCACAACCCCAATCACAGAATCGATCCATCTCATCAAAGGTCTTCCTCTCCTGAGCCGTGCCTCCATTCTCCCAAATGGATATCCCCCTCCAAGGACCAGTCCCTCCTTGCAAAATGTCCAAAATATGTCAGACAAAGCTTCAGAATCCTTGACTCCAAAAACATTCTGGCTTTTAAATTATCAAGTTAGAATAGATTGAAAGTTGACTTTATATTTGTATGTACAATTACAAAGTATATATTATTATTTTCATTTTTACTCTATACAAATACTATTAACCAGTATTTCTTCTTTTATATTGAAAGGACTCCATTTAGAACTTCATGTAAGGTAGGTGGCCTAGTGACAAGAAGCTGCGCTGCAATCCCATATATACCTTGGACTGCTAAGAAAACTAACAAGTCATCCTAGAGAGCGTTAAATCAGGCTGTTCCTAGGAGGCAAGGATTCTGAAACTTTGTCTGACATACTTTGCACATGTTGCAAGGATGGACCAATCCTTGAAGAAGGACGTCATGCTTGGGAGTGTTCAATTTGAGGCCCCCAGCTCCTCTGCAGGAGAAGGATGAGCAATCTCCTTTGCAATTGACTGCCTCTGAAAACTGCCAGAGAGTCATCTATGGATCGATTCTGATTCCATTGTGTACAACAATAATAACAGGATTTCATTAACTCTCTGGATTTTCATTTGTTGTTGTTGTTGTTATGTGCCATCGAGACTCTTGCGACTCATAGTGACCCTATGTACAACAGCCCTAAACTCTGCTCTGTGCTGTGCCAATTGCACTGCCTCTGACACACCCATCCTGATTACCCCAGTCACTGAATCAATCCACCTCATAGAGGCCCTTCCCCTTCTGCGTTGTCCCTCCACCCTACCAAGCATGATGTCCCTCTCCAAAGACCAGTCCCTCCTTACAACATGTCCAGAGTATCTAAGAAGGAGCCTTAGAATCCTTGCCTCCAAGGAGCCGCCAGCTTTAACCCTTTCCAGAATGAATCTGTTTGTTTCCCTAGCAGTCCATGATATACCCGCAATACTCTTCTCCAGCACCACAGCTCAAAGGTATCAATTCTCCTTCTATCCTCATTCGTCATTGTCCAACTCTTTGATAGCATAACAAGTGATAGAAAAGACCATGGCCTGTATCAGATGCACCTTAGTCTCCAGAGAGACACCATTGCTCTTCAGTACTTTGTAGAGGTCCGTAACAGCAGACTTTCACATCGCAATACGGTTTGTATGTATGTATGTATGTATTTATTTATTTATTTATTTATTTCCTGGCTACTGGTGCCAAGAGTGCTGACTATGGAGCCAAGCAAACTAAAGTTAACAATCTCAATCTCTTCACCATCCATCCTGATGCTGCCAGTTGGCCCAGTGGTGAAAATCTTTGTCTTCTTGACATTTAGCCTCAATCCATACTGAAGTCTGCAGTCGTTGACCCTCTGCAGCAAGCACTTCAGGTCCTCCTCAGTTTGAGCAAGCAGGATTGTGCCATCTGCATAACCCCACATTTCGCCTCATAGAGCCCAGCCTCCTGGATAATCTGTTCTGCATACAGGTTATAAAGGTATGGAGACAGAACACATCCCTGGCGTACGCCCTTCCCAATTTTGAACCATGCAGTGTTTCCTTGCTCTGTTCTGATGACTGCCTCTTGGTCCAAGTGTAGGTTTCACATTAGAACAATCAAGTGTTCTGGGATTCCCATTCTTCTCAGAGTCAGCCACACTTTGTTATGATCCACACAGTCAAAGGCCTTTGCATAGTCAATGAAACACAGATACATATTCCTCTGGTATTCCCTGCTTTCAGCCAAGATCCATCTAACCTTAGCTGCAATATCCCTAGTACCATGACCCTTTTTAAACCCAGCCTAGACTTCTGGCAGTTCTCTGCTGATTTGCTGTTCCAGTCATTTTTGGATAATCTTCAGTAGAACCTTGCTTGCATGTGAAATCAATGATATTGTTCTATAGTTTCCACACTCTGTTTGGTCACTTTCTTTGGGATGGGAATAAATATAGATCTCTTCCAGTCAGTTGCCCAAGTGGTTGTTCTCCAGATTTCTTGGCACAACTTGGTGAGCACGTCCAGGGCAGCATCTGTCAGCTGGTATATGCCAATTGGCATGCCATGTATTCCTGGGGCCTTATTTTTTGCTATTTCCTTCAATCCATCTTCTTTTAATACTTTCAGGATCATTTAATATTCTGCCTAAAGCATCCTTGATTACAGCAACTCGAGGTTTGAATTTGTTCTTCAGTTCCTTGAGCTTAAGAAATGCTGACTGATTTTCTGACTCCAACCCCTTGCACATTTCATTGTAATATTTTACTTTGTAATCCTGTGCTGCCTTTTGTAATCTCCTAGTCAATTCTTTAGTATCTTGAATTCTTCCTTCTGCTTTGTCCTCTCTGTGCTTCAGTGCAATTTTCGTAGTTTTTCAACAACAACAGAAAAGTCTTAAGAATGATTTCTTAAAAGATACTGTTGCTAGATTCAGCATTTTCAGTTGATATTTCTTTCCTTTTAAGACTTTAAATATACCATTGGATGCCTTTTGTCATCCAAAGGTTTTGAGGACAAGTAAGGTTTTATTTAATATTTTGCATGTATTATTTTATTTCCTTTTACCGTTAGCATTTCCCTTTGTTTTCAGTTTTAAAGAGTTTTACGTCTCATTACCAATTTCTTTTCTTTTTGTCTTTTGGTGTTGAAAAAGTTTTTATTTATTCTGAGACATTTTTCTAAAGGTCTGTGCGTGTATGTGTGTATATGTGTGCATATGTCTGACTGTGTAAATGACAATTATATACATAATACTTTTTTCTATTGCTCTTCCTCTCTTGAAACTGGTGAGATATTTTTAACATACACTTTGTAGTTAAAAAGAAAAACAAACCCAAACAAACTATGAACAAACTATTTCTGTAACTATGGAGAACCCAATGGGGGCATTTTACTCCTCACAAAAGGTTGGAATGTGGTAGGTTTGGTTTTTATTTTATTTGTATGAAGGTCATGTGGAAATCCAAGACCTGAGGCAAGTCAACACAATGATACACCGGTGTGATTATGAACTTTGTTAAGTAAGAAAGGAGCCGTAGAATTTTCACCATGAGGTGTTTCAGTTTTGGTTTTACTTCAACCTCATCTCTTCATTTCACCACTTAAACAAAGTCAACTTCTTACAGTGCTGTTTTACTATAAAATGTTTTCACATATTCCCACCAAAGAGAGGAAATACAAACAGCAATGTAGAGGTCTTACCTGTTACACACCAGACATAATGATTACACTTGATAATGTGAAGTTATTTGAAAATAGAATTTCTAAAGATGTTGTTTACTAAATTAATCTGAGGTCATACAAGAATACAGTGGACCCTAATCAAATATGATTGAAGTTCTTATAAAAGAGAAGATACATAAAGACATGGAGATTGGAAGGGAAGAATCTGATACTGTGCCTACCAGACAATTAATGCCAGCAGTCACCAGAAGCTGGAAAACACTAGAAAGGATCTTCCTCTAGAGCCTGCAGAGAGCATTTGGCCCTGGTGATATCCTACTTTCATACTTTTAGCTTCTAGAACAGTGAGAAAACATATTTATGTTCTTATAAGACACATACTTTCTTTTATATTTTGTTACAATAGTTCAGGAAACTAAGACATCTGTCTTCCCAACATGAGAGTTAGCCTTGAGAGCATAAAACCAGAATCTTATTATCTTTTTATTACAACATATACCAGATGGTTTGTCACATGCTATACATTTCAAGATTAATTACATTTTCTTCTAAAATAAGTTTTCTGACTAAACTGAGATATACATCTTCCCTTGAAAAGCTACTGAGTATTTTCAGAATTTTCAAGAAAATGGAAAGGAAAGAAGACATTGCATTTCAATTACCTAAACCACACATTACTACCACTTCACCAAAAAGGCAAAATGCGTTAGATACATGACATGTGAGCAGCCATAAATAGCTTCCCTGCCTTTAAGATATTTGGGGTTTTTTTTGAGGAATCCATCAAATTGTATCTGTAGTTATACCTTGTTGCCAAAATGAAGAGAAATTCCAATTTTAAAAATAAGCTGTGTTGGAGTTTAATCTCAAAAGAATAAGGGGAAAAGAAGATAAACTATCTTCTGAAGCACTCTACATGAGACAAATTTTCTTCTCAGATTTCTCATTTCATTTCTCATTGCACAATTTCAAAGAGTGGAGCAGGGATCTGTCTAGCTTCCTTTCCCCTTGAATTATCTTGGAATTATCCGTCACAATCTCCACTTTGGGCCTTGAACTCATCAGGGTTCCAAAGCGCTACAAATCATTCATTCCGTTATCTTCTGGAAAAATAAAGCAGTGCAGGTGTCCAGCAGCTGTTATCAATTCTGACTGCTGAGACTGCACAGCCACAGAAAAAAAAGAGAGCCTGCCCTTTGATCGAGATAAATAAATGACTTCACCAGGAAGCACCTTGCAAAGGCTGTGAAAAGGACTGCCAATAAAGAATCATTGTAAAAGACCAGAAACGTACTTCCTGCTCAAAATTCTTTTTACCTCCAGATTTGCAGGGAACACATTTAGGGGCAATGTCCAGGTCAAATCATGATCAGATTCTTTTTCTCTCCCCCCACCGTTTCTTTTTCCGTAGGTCTCTGCAACTTACTATCTAGGGAACCTCAAGCAATTCTTCAAAGCTTTGCACATGTTTCTTCATCTGTAAAATGGAAGCAATTTATATCTATTTCAAAGAGATTGTTGTGAAAATTAAATGTGACAGTGAATGCAAGAAGCTGCCTCAGAGAAACACGCAGTTAAGTCAGAGTGTCTGCCTTTAGTATATCTAGACCCCTCATGACTGACATGACTGGGTCTTCCTCAGTGAAGTTTTACACTCTTCATTAACAATCTAAATGCTTCTGGATAGAAGAGTACATGATGACAAGTATGTTACATACTTTAGTTGAAATTTGAAGCTACAAAAGTATATATATGAGAAATCTAACTTTGTATTAGTTTCTGGAGAATAAAGGGAGTCATATTTTACACCTAATATGCATTATAAGTCTCTGGTAGCTTAGTAAGGAGTTGCACAACGGCAAAGGCATATGTATGTATGTGTCAAGTGCTATAAAGTTGATTCATGGTGATCCTACAAAAAGCAGATGTGAACCTTGCTCTATGCTGTCCTATTCCTACCATTTCTGATATCCTGTAGACCATTGTTCCAAGTACTGTGTCAATTCATTTTGATGAGTTAATTCCTCTCTATTGCTGACCTGCCACCTTTTCCAGCATTATGTCTTTTCCAAGGACTGGTCTCTCATAACTACATGCCTGAAGTATGTGATATAATCTCACCATCCTTGGATCTGAAGAGCACTCCAGGGGCACTTATTTCAAGATAGACTTGTTTGGTATTATTTTGTCAGTTGTTGAAGCTATTCAGTACTGTTCTTCAACACCACAACTCCAAAGTATCAATACTTGTTCTGTCAACTTCATTCATTGTCCATTTCTCAAATAAACAGGAAATAATTGAAAATATCAAGGCTAGGATTAGACATATTTTAATGTTTAAGCTGACATCCTTACTCTTTAGCACTTTGAAGAAATCTTTGAAAGTGCATTTTTCCAATACAATCCATCTAGGGTGGCACATACTCAGATATGATTGACAGTATCTTCCCTTGTGACTCTGAAAATCCAATGGAGAGTCAAACTCTGTTCTGACTTGACAGGAATATATACGTATTGTTGTTTTTGTTATGTGCCGTTGTGTCACTTGCAACTCATAGTAACTTTATGTACAACAGCCCTGAAACCTGCTCTATCCTGTGCCAACTTTACTGTCTCTGACACACATGCCCTTATTAACCCAGTCACTTATAAATCCATCTCAACAATGGTCTTCCTCTCTTTCTCGGTCCCTTTACCCTTCCGAGGACATGCCCAAAGTATAACAGATGAAGCTTCAGAATCCTTGCCTCCAGGGAACAGCCTGGCTTCACCCTCTCTAAGACGAACCTGTTTGTTATCCTTGCAGTCCATGGTATATTCAATTTTCTTCTCCAGAACCACAGCTCAAAGGCATCAATTTTCTGTCATTGACCAGCTCTCTGACACATAGTAAGTAATTGTGAAGACTATGGTCTGGATTAGGTGCACCTTAGTCTCTAGACTGACACCGTTGCTCCTCAGTACTCTGGAGAGGTGACTTTCCCAATGCAATTTGTCTCTTGATTTCCTGGCTGCTGATACCAAGAGTGTTGATTGTGGAG